>NC_057804.1:388501096-388502734 GCF_018294505.1 Triticum aestivum | reverse complement strand
CCCAATAATATAGCAAGGCAGACTGACAAGAATGTAGGGCCAATGATGATAAACTAGCATCCTATACTAAGCAATTAGGATTGCGGGTAAGGTATCAATGACTGTAGCAACAATGACAGGCTATGCATCAGAATAGGATTAACGGAAAGCAGTAACATGCTACACTACTCTAATGCAAGCAGTATAGAGAAGAGTAGGCGATATCTGGTGATCAAAGGGGGGGCTTGCCTGGTTGCTCTGGCAAGAGAGAGGAGTCGTCAACTCTGTAGTCGAACTGGTCAACAGCAGCGTCGGTCTCGTAGTCTACCGGAGAGAAGAGGGGGGAGAAACAGTAAATACATAGCAAGCAAGTGCATAACAGGATAACAGGCAGAGCTAGACGTGTTCTACGCGGTAGGAGGTGATACCGGTGAAGGGGGAAAGCATCCGGCAAGTATTCCCGGGGTTCCGTGTTTTCGGGCAGAGGAGCCGGAGGGGGGGGGAAAGTTGCGAGTTCGAAAGGTTAGGGGGGTGTGACGGACGAACGGGTTGCGTATCCAGAATCGTCTCGTCGTTCTGAGCAACTTTCATGTTGAAAATATTTTAATCCGAGTTACGGATTAAAAGATATGATTTTCTAAAGATTTTATTAATTTCTGGAATTTATTTAATTATTTAATTAATTCGGAAAATGGATTTATGACGTCAGCATGACGTCATGCTGACATCAGCAGTCAACAGGGGTTGACTGGGTCAAACTGACGCGTGGGTCCAATGGGACCCACCTGTCATACTCTGTTAGGTTAATTAGGATTTAGTTAAACTAATTACTGTTTAATTAAGCTAACAGGTTAATTAGATTAATAAATAAAGGTTAATTAACTTAATTAATTTAGTTAATTAATTAATTAATTAAATTTATTTTTATTTTAATTATTGTTTTATTTATTTTATATATTATTTTTAATTCCTTTTTTTAACACCTATTTTTTTGTAAAAAGGAAGGGGCTGTGGGGCCCGCTGTTAGTGGCCCATCTAGCCACTGGAGCGGGTGCGCTAACGGGCGCTGGGGCGGGGCGCACCCAGGCACACATCACGCAGGGGGCGAGGCAGTGGCCACGGCGGGGCTCGCCGGCCGGCCGTTTCCGGCGATGAAAGCCGGCGCGGCGGGGGCGCGTTGGGTAGCGCGGGCGGGGAGGTGGCCGAAGACGAGGCCTGGGGCGTAGGCACGGGCCGCGGTGGCGAACAGCGCGAGCGGGGTGAGGACGACAGGCGAGGCCACACGCGCGGGAGCGGACGGAGAGTTTCAGGGGCATAGGTGGTGGCGTCCTACGGCGACAGGAGGGGGAGAGGAAGGGGATGAGGGCTCACAAGGCCCTGTAGATGTGCAAAGGCGTGCTCGGGGCAGCCGGTCGGGGGAGAGGCAGGAAGGCGACGCCGACAAGGTGACGGCGAGCGGCAACGGCGCGACGTCGGGGCAGTTCGGCGCGAGGGCGAGGAGGCGTCGGCGTTGACGGAGTCCGGCGTCGCCGGGGTGGGCGCCGGTGTCGTGGGGTGGGAAGGCGCGGTCGCCGGGGAGAGGCAGCGGGGTCGGGCACCTTGGCCGCGGGCGCGCGCCAGATCAAGCGAGGGAGCGGGAGGAGGGGATCGGGGCGAGTG
>NC_057804.1:388494406-388500470 GCF_018294505.1 Triticum aestivum | reverse complement strand
AAGGTTTGGTAACGAATCTAGCGGGTCTTCTCATTCTGGCTTGCTCTTCTCGAAGAGATCGGTCCAATACATTGATGTCTTCATTTCTCCGCTTTAGGTCATCATGATGAAGTCGGCATCCTTTCTTCGGGATCTTCATCGTATTTACGAATAGGTAACGAGGCAGGTCAGCAATGACAGAATGTTATAAGGTTAATGATCTGGGATTAATCCATGAAGGAGCATATGAGTACCTCTCGAGTTGAACAAATAAAACACATCGAGAGTGAAGTTGGAAGGTACAATAAGAAGTTTCAAGCAGCCAGGCAATCGTTCAATGCCTAGACCTAAGGTGAAAATGGTTTCAAAGCCACGGAATAATTATTGTGTCTGATGCCAGAATTGATGATCTCATCGGAAGGTGGCTCATGAATTACATACGAGTCCACGCGGGAGGAATAACTTTGGAAACAGGGGGTGTACAGGAGAGTCAGGTTTCGATCCTGTGGAACTGTGGGTTATGGGCCCACCATGTGGGTAAAAAAAATTTAGGAAGGGTGTTGTGATCATGCACGATCATGATAGCAATGCAGGTCAGAGGAAAGCCTGTCAGTTATGTCAATGTCAACATCGGTACCAAGGGCGAGGGACGAAGAGAACTATTTTCCTACTCGTTGAACGAGGCGGACCAATAGGCAAAGTTCTCGTCCATCGGTGGTCACCGGAATTCATCAACAGTAGAAATAGGGTTACACCAGACAGGAAGGTACACCGAGGTGTTTACCTAAGCAGGGGATTACCACTACTCGGTTAAGTAGTTTACAAGAAAGTTTGAACAAAACAACGGGAAGGAAAATGTGCTTAAACATGTATATCAGGGGTATATCCTTCCCAAGGACAAGCAGAGCAAGATATCCATGACAGGATATTATGTAGAAAACTCCTTAGGTACGGGAGAGAAATTTCATGACATTACCCATACAACGGTGTTTGGATAATTGAGCAAGAAACATTTAGCATTGGGCTTCAAATGTTCTTGTTGAAAATTAGAGTATCACAGACATGCTTTGAGATAGCATTGACATGGTCTTCATGTGAAGATCAGACTCTGGAAACACGAAGGATCCATCAGGAATAACTTGTAGAATAAGTCTTACAATTTCCTCATGGGTGAATGGATAACCTTGCTGAAAAGGAATCTATAATGATAGGTCCTCCTGCCGGGGAGGGGGGGGTGCTAGGCATGACATCATGTTACCGGGTCATCAAAGGATCAACATCATAACTCTCGGAAAGTTGTCCCAACCATCATATCTGACCGAGATTCATATCCAATTGGTGTCATGATACCTCAAACTCAGGGGGTCCGAGAGGAAAAGGTGCAACACATACCGACAAAATGACATTGCAAGATTCTCGAGGAATGAACTATGGGAGCGGGTTTCTGAAGCAATAGTTCATCATTAAACCAAGGAGGGGATGAGAAGGTGGCTGATGGGCTCAGCGACAATTCATTGAGAATTCCAAACGGATGGATTTCCACGATAATGTGAACAAGAAGATGACATTTGTTAGATCAAATGATATAATGGGATATGCTCGAGGAAAACATACATAATTAAACATTGGTTGAACGGTGCACCCGAAATATGGGTTGGGTTGCACGACCAATGTTAGAATGGTGATTTAATTATCGAAAGACTTAGAATGAACTATCGCCCATTCACTTCAAAGCAATAGGGTTGCTAGAAGTTTTGAATTCACACGTCATAGCTCAATTGTCGGTATTCCGGTTGAAAACAATACGGGGACCAAGGAATGTACGAAGATGGAAAGAAGTATTATGTTATCAAGAATTCTTAAGAGGTGGTGAAATTCTCACCACATTCTTGACAAAAAGAGATGGTAATACTCCCGAGGTAAGGAAGATCAACTGCTGGGTAGCAGGGATCTCAAGGTTTACACAAAACACGAACAAGTTGTGTCGAACGGAAGGCAATAAAGTGGTCGATGAGAACAGGAATCATCGAGGGGCAAGGATGGAATTACCCATCATGAATTCAGTTGAATTCCTGGAAGAGCTCATAAGGTTGATGATGATCACGACACATTTGTCGAGAGGTTTCATGCAGATGTAATCAACCAGCGACGACATCAAGTCAGAGGAATGATGAAGCAAGAGGTTATTGGAACCACAGTTACAACACAAACTCGAACTCAAGCTGGTTGTTTAAGGTGAAAGGGTATGACGAGGAAAATCGATGTAAGCTTAGCTATCGTCGCAAATTGGTGCTCCGAGAATAAGGACCAGGTAGCACAGGTAGAATCGTCACGACAATGATATAGCCAAACAGGCTAGGAATGGCGTGATCGGGTACAAACTCGTAGTTATAGAAGCTTACTGAAGAGTTGTTGAACCGTAGTGCGGACTCGGTTCAGTTATCCGTGTCTTTTAGTGTTCAATAACTCCGAGCCCATGAAAAATTGTAATCGGTGAGTATGTAGTACTTGATGAAAAACTCATAAGAAATTATGCAGTTCCAAAATAATCTCGAGATACCAGCTGGTAATACTCGACGACAGATCAAACTAGAAGTTGAACTGGGGTATTGCTCTATAGAAGACAAGTGCTTAAACTTGCACAGGACATGATATTTAAAGGAGAACATGGTCAGAACCACGATTGCATAAAGACCAGATCTCAGATATAAGATGAACTTATACCAAGGGAATAATTGATTTTAAAAGAAGCTTCAATGAGAAGATGTACATCGTGTCCATGGGCATGAACGCAAAGTTCAAGGTCGACTCCCACTTCTCCAATGCACAACCTTTCATTCACTTCTCGCGCTCAATGAAGTTGTAGTTTTGAAATTTTATCTGGCAAAATACCAGAAGAGTACGACTCGTGAAAACTTTCGACTTCACACATATTAAGGAAGGCATAGGTTCAACCCATCGGGGCATCTTAGAATCCTATACCAGAATCTTTTAGAAGTAATTAACTCAAGCTCGAAGGCAGAGCATGGTTGAGAAAGCAGACAGTACAATTTACCAAAGGCATTATGTATCCGAGAAAAAGGCTCACAAGTTTATTGAATATGAAGGGCGTTGTCAGATAAAATCCAACAAAGGAGCTGGTGGTCCACAAGGGATCTGACGTGAGCATCGGTACTCAACTAGAGGAAGCAGATTATAGAAACAACTGACTAACTCAATTGTCAAATGCAAAGGAATTATGATTTCCAAATCAAGGGATCAGAAGCAATGCTCTGATTAGGGGTGGATAAGTTGAATAGACTTAGGGATACAACCGACGGCAATTTAATTGGTTGATAACCAGCTCATGTCCAAAATGATGTCTGAGCCGGAGGGATGAATTCTAGGACCTGATTGAGGATTGCGAGCATTCACAACATATCGAATCAACAGACCCAAATGATAATGACAAGGGATGTCAATCTGATTACGAGACTTATGGGATTAACCATAATGCAAGCAAGCAAGAATTTCAAGAGCAATAGGCTGCTCGGGATTTTCGGAAGATCGAATGGCATTTCGAAGACTTTTGTGAAATACATGAATCAACTGGGGATGAGCGGATACTGGATAAGTGCGAGAAATTATCCGTATGGGTATTCAGGTGGTAAGGAACTGCAAGGCAGTAGGCATAAAGTATTCTCGGAACAATAGAGAAAACTTCGGGGTATCTTGTAATAACAAGATCAATGGGGGATGATCGTATGAATGGCAAGTGTAAGTAGTTATCCATACGGATTTATCGGTGGTCAGGAATAGCCAAAGTGATGGGCACAAGTCTCGAGAGAACATCAGAGAGTATCTTCGGAATCTTCTGATGTAGGAGGCGATCCTTTGTGATAATGGGCTCTCCGGGAGAAAGTAGTTACGAGAACCTAGAGTCAGATTTAGTAAAAATCGTTTAACCCGAATAGAAGAGATGTCAGAGTCCCAGAGCATAGGTCGAGGAATAAAAGATCCTACTACCACCCAATGGCGACGTGGGCCCGTAAGGCACACAGCCAAGTTAGTAAAAGTTTTGCAATGACTAGACTCAACTTCGGCCAAGGAGTTGGAAAGGGGGATTCCTACAGGCAGTCGGCTCTGATACCAACTTGTGACGCCCCCGATTCAATCTTACACTAATCATGCACGCAAATGTGTACGATCAAGATCAGGGACTCATGGGAAGATATCACAACACAACTCTAAAACATAAATAAGTCATACAAGCATCATAATACAAGCCAGGGGCCTCGAGGGCTCGAATACAAGTGCTCGATCATAGATGAGTCAGCGGAAGCAACAATATCTGAGTACAGACATAAGTTAAACAAGTTTGCCTTAAGAAGGCTAGCTCAAACTGGGATACAGATCGAAAGAGGCGCAGGCCTCCTGCCTGGGATCCTCCTAACTACTCCTGGTCGTCGTCAGCGGGCTGCACATAGTAGTAGGCACCTCCGGTGTAGTAGGGGTCGTCATCGACGGTGGCGTCTGGCTCCTGGACTCCAGCATCTGGTTGCGACAACCAGAAAGAAAGGAAAGGAGGAAAAAGGGGGAGAAAGCAACCGTGAGTACTCATCCAAAGTACTCGCAAGCAAGGAACTACACTACATATGCATGGGTATATGTGTAAGGAGGCCATATCGGTGGACTGAACTGCAGAATGCCAGGATAAGAGGGGGATAGCTAGTCCTATCGAAGACTACGCTTCTGGCAGCCTCCGTCTTGCAGCATGTAGGAGAGAGTAGATTGAAGTCCTCCAAATAGCATCTCCAAGTAGCATCTCCAGTAGCATCGCATAGCATAATCCTACCCGGCAATCCTCTCCTCGTCGCCCTGTGGAAAAGCGATCACCGGGTTGTCTGTGGAACTTGGAAGGGTGTGTTTTATTAAGTATCCGGTTCTAGTTGTCATAAGGTCAAGGTACAACTCCAAGTCGTCCTGTTACCGAAGATCACGGCTATTTGAATAGATTAACTTCCCTGCAGGGGTGCACCACATAACCCAACACGCTTGATCCCATTTGGCCGGACACACTTTCCTGGGTCATGCCCGGCCTCGGAAGATCAACACGTCGCAGCCCCACCTAGGCACAACAAAGAGGCCAGCACGCCGGTCTAAACCTAAGCGCGCAGGGGTCTGGGCCCATCGCCCTGAGCACACCTGCACGTTGCGTGGGCGGCCGGAAGCAGACCTAGCCTAGCAGGCGTTCCAGTCCAATCCGGCGCGCGCCGCTCCGTCGCAGACGTCTGAAGTGCTTCGGCTGATACCACGATGTCGGGATACCCATAACTACTCCCACGTAGATGGTTAGTGCGTATAGGCTCGTAGCCGACTCAGATCAAATACCAAGATCTCGTTAAGCGTGTTAAGTATCCGCGAACGCCGAACAGGGCCAGGCCCACCTGTCTCCTAGGTGGTCTCAACCTGCCCTGCCGCTCCGCCACAAAGTAACAGTCGGGGGCCGTCGGGAACCCAGGCCCACCTCTACCGGGATGGAGCCACCTGTCCTTTCAGCCCCCTCATCGGAATCACTTGCGGGTACTCATCGAGCTGACCCGACTTTAGTCACCATCTGTATAGTATGTATGTATGTATAGTATATACCCGTGATCACCTCCCGAGTGATCACGACCCAATAATATAGCAAGGCAGACTGACAAGAATGTAGGGCCAATGATGATAAACTAGCATCCTATACTAAGCAATTAGGATTGCGGGTAAGGTATCAATGACTGTAGCAACAATGACAGGCTATGCATCAGAATAGGATTAACGGAAAGCAGTAACATGCTACACTACTCTAATGCAAGCAGTATAGAGAAGAGTAGGCGATATCTGGTGATCAAAGGGGGGGCTTGCCTGGTTGCTCTGGCAAGAGAGAGGAGTCGTCAACTCTGTAGTCGAACTGGTCAACAGCAGCGTCGGTCTCGTAGTCTACCGGAGAGAAGAGGGGGGAGAAACAGTAAATACATAGCAAGCAAGTGCATAACAGGATAACAGGCAGAGCTAGACGTGTTCTACGCGGTAGGAGGTGATACCGGTGAAGGGGGAAAGCATCCGG
>NC_057804.1:388482342-388493217 GCF_018294505.1 Triticum aestivum | reverse complement strand
GGGCGAGTGGGGCGTGGGGAATCGGGGCGGCCTAGGGTTTGCCCTATAGGCCAGAGGGAGGGGCCGGCTGGGCCAAGTGGGTCGGCCAGCTGGGCCGTCTGGCCCAGTTGGGGGGGTGTCTGTTTTTTTTGTGTTCTTTTTGTTTTGAGCTTTTTCCTTTTATCTATTTTTCCTTTCTAACTTAGTTTCTATTTATTTTAGTTTTATTAAGTATACCACTAGCCCCTAAATTAGTATTTATAAATACTCTATTGCCACATGAATTTCTCATACCTAATAAAATAGTTTAATGTTTTATAAAATGCATTTAATTATTTGTTTAAGCCACTATTTTATTTAGTTTAGTGCTTTTAATTATTATTTTTTTTTTAAAAATGTGATCCTCCACCATAATTACCTAAGCATCATTTGCCACCTCTAGAACATTTTAATTTTAATGTTTGAAAACTTTACCATTTGACTTGATTTTAAATTTTGAATTCGAACGGGATTGAATCACCGTGAGATTTACAACAGTAAGAGTGGTGACGTGGCCTCATTAGCAGAGGTTACTGTAGCTTGATTATCCGGGCGTCACACTCTAGCAAGGCATGCCGAACACCAAGCAGGCCATGAAACTGGTTAGGTGAACATGTACATCATACTTCTGTTCCCTTTGCCACACGATATATGTTGTCGGTCTCAAGGCGAGACTGTCATCCTTGTGCTAGCCCGACCTCTTTCTTGTTCCAGTGATACCGACCATAAACCGGATTATCTCATAATCCCTGTCGCATGGCCATGCTTATCCTGGTCGGATCACACGAGGGGCCCAGAGTATATATCTCCTGATCGGAGGGGCAAATCCCATCTTGCTTGACCATGTCTCGCAGCATGGGACTGGACAAACCTGAAACCTACCTTTGTAACTACCCATTCATGGAGTAGCGTTTGGTTGGACCAAAGCAAGTCTGTCACCATCCCGAATACATGCGTCAGCTCAGGTCTTAGGACATAGACCATATGTTGTACTAGAGACTCACAGATGACATATCGCTACGTCTCATAGTTGGGTATGTCCGACTCGGACCTTATCTCGACTCGGATTCAACTACGTCAAATCCGACCAGATCCTTCCGAGTCCATTTTATCCGGTTAGCATCCAATGCTCCATGGCTAGTGAGACCGAACCATCGACCGTGTCATATGCTAGTCTAGTCGGCTGCGCGTCCACACAGCCCTTTAGACTAGGGACCTTTTAGGACAGTCATCATACAACGCATAGTCCCACAAACAAGTCACGTACTTGCTGATACACATCATTGATAATGTCGAAGGACTGTCTTTATTCATAAACACATAGGAAATATCATCATACATGATTGGCTCTAGGGCATATCTCCAACAGTCTCCCACTTGCACTAGAGTCAATCAAATAGACATTGAATGCCCATAGCTCTAACGTGCCCCTCATGCTGGGGTTATGGAAGTGGCTTAGTCAACGGATCTACAACATTTGCTTCTGTGTGAATCTTGCATAACTCTACATCACCGTTCTTTACGATCTTTCGTATCAGGTGATATTTCTGATCTATGTGTCTGACCTTGTGGTGATTCCTCGGCTCCTTGGCTTGTGTGGTGGCACCAGAATTATCACAACAAAGGTCCAACGGTTTCACCGAGGCTAGGAAAATACCAAGATCATCCAGAAAATGCTGGCACCTTCCTTTGTAGCTTCACAAGCCGCAATGTATTCGGCTTCTGTGGTAGAATCGGCCACCGTATCCTGCATGGAACTCATCCAGTGCACTGCCCCTCCGTTCAGGATGTACACGAATCCGGACTGTGATCGACAATCATCTATGTCGGTTTGGAAACTAGCATCGGCGTAACCCCTTATGACGAGCTCTTCCTCACCTCCAGAAACTAGGAACATCTCTTTAGTCCTTTTCAGGTACTTCAAAATTGTCTTTGCCGCTGCCCAGTGACTCTCACCTGGGTTGGCCTGGTATCTGCTTGTTAGGCTTATTGCAAAAGCAACATCAGGCCTTGTACATATCATGGCATATATGATGGATCCGATTGCCGAGGCATATAGAATCCTACTCATCCTGCTTCGCTCATCAGATGTCGAAGGACTCTGAGTCTCGCTTAGCCTTATACCATGTGAGAGTGGCAAGAACCCTTTCTTCGCCTCACTCATGTTGAACCGCTTCAACACTTTATCTATGTACGTGCTCTGGCTTAAGCCGAGCAGCCTCCTCGATCTATCTCTATAGATCTTAATGCCTAAAATATACACTGCCTCACCAAGGTCTTTCATCGAAAACTTGCCATTCAATGATTCCTTGACCGAGTTCAACATCGAAACATTATTTCCGGTCAGTAGTATGTCATCCACATACAAGATCAAAAACACTATCGAGCTCCCACTTAACTTCTTGTATAAACAAGAGTCTTCTTCGCTTTTGATGAAACCAAGACCAGTAATGACCTCATCAAAACAAATATTCCAACTCTGAGATGCTTGCCTCAACCCATAAATGGATCTCTTGAGCTTGCATACCTTACTAGTGCTAGTCGGATCGACAAAACCCTCGGGCTGTATCATATACACGTCCTCGGTTAAATTTCTATGAAGGAAAGCCGTTTTGACATCCATCTGCCATATCTCATAATCGAAATATGCAGCTATAGCTAGTATGATCCTCACCGACTTCAGCATGGTACCAGCGAGTAAGTCTCGTCATAGTCAATTCCTTGAACTTGTCCATCACCCATAGCGACAAGCCGAGCTTTGTGGATTTGAACATTTACATCCACATCGGTTTTCTTCTTAAAGACCCATTTGCAACCAATGGCAGTTACGCCAGGTAGCAGATTAACCAAGTCCCAGACTTGATTCTCATCCATGCACTTTAACTCGGATCTCATGGCCTCCAGCAATGCCTCAAAATCTGGGCTCACCATTGCTTCCGCATACGTGGCCGGCTCGTTGCTTTCTAGCAACAATACATCACGCACTCTGCGTAATCCTTCCGACCTCCGTGGTTCCAATGCCGCTTCCACTACAGGTTCCCTGACTGACTCCGGTATGATCTCATCACCAGCTGAGCCGTCCCCGGGTGGTCCTCGAATTTCTTCGAGTCGGACCGTCCTCCCACTGGCTTCCCGACTGAGAAACTCTTTCTCAAGGAAAACCCCATTCCGAGCAACAAACACTTTGTTCTTTTTCCAGTTGTAGAAGTTATATCCCAAGGTTTCCCTCGGATATCCCACGAATATGCATTTATCCGATTTAGGTGTAAGCTTGTCTGACATAAGTCGCTTGACAAATGCTTCACAACCCCAAATCCTTAGAAAAGACAAACTGGGACACTTCCAGGTCCACATCTCATGTGGTATCTTGTCTACGGATTTTGATGTTACCCTGTTAACACTACAAAAAAAACACTTCCGTGATGATACATGTTTGTCACAGTAGGTTGTGTTTTTTGTCATGCATGTACATCCATGACGATTTTATGACAGAATCAAGATAGTCATACCTGTGTTGTCGTAGAAGTGTTCCATGACATTACCAAAATTATCATCATGGAAGTGTCCACTTCCATGACAATAAATCGCGCGTCACAGAAGTGCTTTCGTCAAGGGTGACCGACACGTGGCATCCACCTTAACAGAATGTCGTTAAGCTATCGGGTCCGGTTTTGGATCTGATAACCCGTTAACAGCCCGGACCAATGAGGATTTTCCCACGTGTAAAATCATCATTGGCCGCAGGAAACACGTGTTGCCTCACCGTTGGGACAGATTTCATCCACTCATTGGACAGGAGGAGCCTATGATAGGTCGACAAGTGGCACGGCCCAACAGTAGCCCATTCCGGTGAAAAAGGCTGGCCCAGTAAAAATTAGCAGGCCAACCCATATAGGGCCTACTTATGTCAGGTCCATTTAAGCCCACGGCCCATACGAGATGTGCCAATTCGGCACGTCAATGGCCCGTTAAAGATTTGACACCATTGCAGCCCATCGTCAGTTCGAGCCCGTTAATAGCCCGCTATATATTTGGGCTCAATATCAGCCCGATGAGATTTTGGCATGTTAACGACCCATTTAATGGATGGGCTAATTTCCAGGATGTACATCTTTTGGACTGTTAGCGACCCATTTAAATGTTGGGCTAATTTACGGCCCGGTGTGTCTTTCAGCCTGTTGACGGCCCATAAATCTGATGGGCCATTTGTTGTCGGACCTGAGTTTCTGCCTTTAAGCGGCCCATTTAAGTGTTGGGCCAATTTCTGGCCCGGTGTCACTTTCAGCCTGTTGACGACCCATAAATTAGTTGGGCCATTTGTAGTCGGACCTGAGTTTTGGCCTTTTAGCGACCCATTTAAGTGTTGGGCCAATTCCCGGCCCTGTGTGCCTTTCGGCCTGTTAACGGACAATAAATGAGTTGGGCCATTTGTAGTCGGACCTTAGTTTTGGCCTTTTAATGGCCCATGCCCTTCATGTTCCAATACCATCAAGGTTTCTCTTTCGGCCTACTAAAGGCCCACAATATAGTTGGGCCATTTACAATATGACCTGACTTTCAGCCTCTTAGCGGCCCATGGTCTTCATGGTCCAGTACAAGCCCGCTGTCTCTTTCGGCCTGCTAAAGGCCTACATTATAGTTGGGCCATATGTATCCCAAACTTAGTAACGGTCTGTTAACGGCCCGTGAAATAAATTGGGGCCACCTGTTGCCTGCTTCAATGTCGGCCTGTTCACAACCCGGGAGGTAAGAGGGCCGACCATTAACTTTCGGCCTACTAACGGCCCATTAACTTAATGGGCCCACTAAAGTTCGTGCATGTCTTTAGGCCAAATTAGATAATTTGAGCCCATTACGACGAGCAATTATGCACAGGACCAAAACCGATCAAGCAAAGGTACGGCATACAGGGAATAACGTTGCATAGCCAGCATATATTACAGGAAATTACATCCACTGGGCAATCAAAGATTGATGCCAGTGCAAATAAATGAGCAGAACCTAACCATCTACAACGTCACAATCTGCAACCTCAGCACAGATGACGCCCATAAGCATGTGGGCAAGTTCTTGCTGCTTTGCTACACTATCTCTGAAAACATTAATCAGTTGTTGTGTCACACGACTCTGCACCTCTGATTCATCCACCATTTCCATCATTGCTTCAGCCATTAATTGGTTCACAAACATACATTTATTCCATTGCATTTGAGACAGAGGATACTAAACAGATTCAGATGGCGATTTTGGCAGGCTTGTATTATTGATAGTGGAGAGTGTCTCGACCACTGCATCATAACATAAATTAGGACGGGAACCAAACATATTAATCATGAGTTATTCCATATTACCTGGCCTAGATTTACTGGAAAGAAACAATGGGGTTGCCTTGCTGTTTTCAGAGTTTGTCTTCTTATCTTCAGCAGCCTGCACAAAATTAACACACTAGCATTACTATCATTGGCCAAGTCAGATAATAGGAAAGCAACATTGACACAAGGAACGTTTGGGCAACTAGCCTACACCAAATTAACACAATATGGCACAGCTATCATCAGCCAGGTAAGGTAGTACGAAAGCAACATTGACACAATGAATGAATGGGCAACCATAGAAGCACTACAATTCAGTAATGTGCGTGATATGAGATAGTACATTCATGCAGCTCAGTATGCAAAACTACCAGGCAGTTTTCCTTACAAAAATCAACATTGGCGCCTTTAACATTTTTCTACAACTAATTTTAGATCAGATAAAGGTTAGATTCACACCGATTAACAAAATACATGTTGATGTAAAAATATAGTGATATACAACAGGTACTTACATCAGCATTGGAGCACATCGAATTCCCGCAAGATATTTTCCTCGAATACGATCCCAATGGAGGAAGTCTTCTATCGTTTAACCTTATTTTCTAAAAGAGAGATGGGTAAGAAACATGTAGAAAATATGATTAGAACGCTATAAAATTTCATGATGCGAGGATACGCACGCGCTTCTTAGAATGGAGTTGACATTCTTTTGCTGGACTGGAGCGGACTAGTTCTTTGGCCACCGGAATCTTCTTATTATCAGTGGGAGTTGGGTTTCTCTGTGCTGGAGCAGTATCTATGAAAAATGGAGTTGGTTTATTATCTCCTGGCGTTTGGATCTTTTGCAAAGACCTGGTTTGTAACCCTTCAGATTCTAACATAACCGTCTTCCCCTTGCATGCCTTATATAGAAGAATGGTGATTCAGTTATAAAACATGCTACAACAGAGATGGAATAGGTACTGAAGAATAGAAAGGCATGACATATTCACATGTATTCCCTCCATCCGGAAATAAATGGATGGGTCTAGGCGTATTTCAGTTCTAGATACATCCAGTTTTATCCATTTCTGCGATATTTAATCCGGACGGAGGGAGTATGATATAAGAGCTAGGGATACGATAGGACAACGCAGTAAAAACACAATGAAAAAACCACTGCAGAACCAAAGTATTCAAACCCACTGATATGAGATAGTAAACTCATGCAGCTCAGGATGCAAAACTATCAGGCAGTTTTCCTTACAAAAATCAACATTGTGGCCTTTAATCATACATTTTGCTACAACTAAATTTAGATCAAATAAAGGTTGGATTCACGCTGATTAACAAAATACATGCTGATGTAAAAATATAGTGATATACAACAGGTACTTACATACATTGGAGCATAGAGAATTCCTACAAGAATCTTTCCTCATAAATGATACCATTGCAGAAATTCTTCTATCTGTTAAGCTTATTTTCTAAAAGAGAGATGGGTAAGAAACATGTAGAAAATATGATCAGCATGCTATAAAATTTCATGATGCAAGGATACGCACACGCTTCTTAGAATTGAGTTGACATATTTTTGCTGGACTGGAGCGGACTAGTTCTTTGGCCACTGGAATCTGCTTCTTATCAGCAGTACTTGGGTATCTCTATGCTGGAGCAGTATCTATAAAAACTGGAGTTGGTTTATTATCTCCTGGCGTTTGGATCTTTTGCAAAGGCCTTGTTTGTAACCCTTCAGATTCTTACATAGTTGTCTTCCCCTTGCATGCCTTGTATAGAAGAATGGTGCTTTAATTATAAAACATGCGACATCAGAGAGATGGAATAGGTATTGAAGAATAGAAAGGCATGACATATTTACATGTATTCCCTCCATCCGGAAAAAGATGGATGGGTCTAGGCGTATTTCAGTTCTACATACATCCTTTTTTATCCATTTCGGCAACATATAATCCGGACGAAGGGAGTATGGTGTAAGAGCTAGGGATACGACAGGACAACACAGCAAAAAAAACACTAGTTGAATGTAAAACTATGTGCTAGCGGAATACATACAGAAATAACTAAGGCAACATACACGTGGATGATTGCGAAAATAAGATGGCATTGCAACAGAGCACTAGAACAACACTTCAATGGAAAAAAACATGGTATGGCAGACAGATGAAGTACATACTGATGACTAACAATGCATAAGATATTCAGAGGCATGATGTCCAAATTAAGCAGATGACATTGCGATAGAGTAGAATGACAGTACTTGAATTTGAAAACATGTTATCATGAATGGAATAGGTACTGAAAAACAGGAAGGCATGACATATTTACATGCATGATCAGCATGCTAAGCACATGGCATTGCAACAGAGTAGATACACTCTAGGACATTATATGCATGTTGTACCCATATCACAGGCCAAGTTAGAGCAAGGACCTTGTTGGCTGAAGAGGATTCATCATCTTTCTGCAAGTCTTCTGAAGAACTGCCTTTACATGTTCCATCATATTGGGTATCATTGACATCAAGTTTATTGGCCTTTACATTGCTCCGTGAGGTTCTTGTGGATATATCAGTGTGTGCAATTATATCTGACATGCATGGAAGACAACTAGTAGTTAGATTTATGTAATGAGTGCACGTAGGAGACGACATAAATAGTAGGACTGGGTTAACTAGCAGCAACAGGTCTCATAAACTAAAGGGAGAACACAGATGAAAGCTACAGAATATGTATCGTTTGTACTCGAGATTAACTAGATGGCACACACAAGTATTAAAGAACAACATAGGTAATACTAGAAGTGGTATAATACTATAATCACCAGCCTGTGGGATAGCATTGGCTGATGGATGCTAACTATGGAACAACGTTACCTAAAGAACAGGTATCTTAGCTGAACTATGGAACAACGTGAACTCCTGAACAAGACCCGTAAGAGATCAGCATGAATATACGGTGAAATGTCATGATCTATTTTCCATGCTTAGATGAATAACAAAGCCATAAATGTTGCACACAAGTAAGATGAGCGTACAACCTATCTGGCTGCCATCCATAGGAGTGAGCATCACGTGCTGACTTGTCAATGGCCTGCAGTTGTTGTGGTTGTCCATGTCAGGCACGTGCATTCGATGCAGGGAACTGTTGAGTGGGGACTGTAGCTCCCTTCTGGTGCATGCTTGCCTTGTTGGAGCAGCTGCGGTGTGTCGGAAGACAGTGTGTCTGAAGATGCAGATAACACATAATGTTAAGAACAACATATCTCTTTGATCTGAAGAAATACACTAAGAGATCAACAACAAGGTACGAGAGTGGTCACACGTCTGTTGACTGAAGACTAAATTGGGGTCACACAATTTTATTTTATTTTGGTACTGTCCTATCTACGCCGGATGGCTTGATGGTCGTCTTGTGCCTCCCGGCTGACACTGTTCGGAATCTTCCCCGAAGAGCCAGCGACCAATGACAGAGCAGCCTGCCTTCGCCGTCCGTGGCCCCGGCCAAAACCCCGCTCCCCGCCCCACCGCACTGCCGTGGTTGCGCCGCCCCCGGGCCAATCCACAAAGACTCCCCATCATCCAGATCCGGCGGCGGCAGTACCTTCAACCCACACAACTCTAGAAGATAGCCATATAAGCGCTGCTTCCGCGGCAAACTTGCGGCCCCGCACCCTTACGTTAGACACCAGCCAACCGGCAGCCTAGGAGCTCCGTCGCCTCGAGGGGTGATGCTTCCCACTAGGAATCGATTGTCCCATAATAAAAATTCAGACAACTGACGCCTAAATAAAGTGATTTGAATGAGGGTGCGACCTATCTGGCGGCATGGTGAAGTAGGCAGGTCCAGCTGCCGAGTCGGTGAGGCCGGCGCGGTTGTGGTGTTGACCGGCGGCAGGGAAAGAGCGATGTCACGACGGTCGACGGCTACGCGGAAGCAGCGCCAGGACTCTGGACGGATCCAAAGTTGGAGCCGCTCCGGCGCTGTGAACAACGGCGGGGGTGAATCGGCTCCAATACGGTTCATGCGGCCGTCGTCGGGGCAGCACCAGCAGCACGGAGTAAGAGGCACACGGCCTAGTGCACGATGGCAATTGGACAACGTCTCCGGCATTAGGGAGGAGGGCGGCTGTGAAATTGGTGCGGTGGGAGGTGCCATGGAGGTGGGGCTGAGGTTTCGTCACTCGGGAGAAGGGAGCTTCCCGGGGAGAAGGTGATTTGGCACCCACGAGGTATGAATGGGGGCGGGCGGGGGGGAATTGGGAGGGGAGTGGAACCATGTCTTACAGACGCATTTGTCTGAGTGTGAGGGGGAGTTACAGTTGTACCCTTGCCTATAGGCTTCTCGGCTTGGGTATGTGTACTGAGGGTCGAGGATAGTAGAGTAACTTTGCTTCTCCCCAAATAGTGGGCGGGAGCGATTTCGGGCGAGGAGGGCGTGTTTTGAACTTTAGTGGGCGCGAGCGATTTCGGGCGAGGAGAGCGTGTTTTGAAATAGTGGGCGCGAGCTATTTCGATCGAGGAGAGCGTGTTTTGCCGACCATGGTTTATGAATTATTCAGCACATGTCATTTCGGCCGAGGAGAAGGCGTGCTGGGATGAAGTTATGAACCTACCCTCGATGTACAACGGGCCAATTGATGTGTGTCCCACATAGGACGGTAATTTCGCGTCTCCCATTTATATGCTCGGGCGAATTCCACTGAGCAGAGAGGATGTTTAACGGTTCATTCAAATTTTGGGAGAACGAGCATCCACGTCTACCTTACCAAGTCGATTCGAATCAAATTTTGAAATATTAGCTTGCCACTTCTTTTTCAGATGGAGAGATGATGCTCGGGAGTAATGTGTTTTTACATGCTTGTTGCTAGCGATTTACTATATGACAAATAGTTGACCCACTCAAAAACGTGAATCAAACCCAAAATGAAATATCTCGATTCAATGAACTAGCTCATTCAGTAGGTCAAAATAGTCAGCTAAATCCAAAATTGAACACCTCAACCGAGTAGCATGTTGTACAGTATTATAGTACTCCATGAAGATTTTGAAAGTCAAATTAATGATCTTGTTTGATATATGCGTATATCCGTTCATGTGTGGATTGCAGACAACATGTTCTCCAATTTAAATATTTGAATGCAAGTTTATATCAAAACATGGTTTATATCAGTCTTTGATGCATAAAACACGACCTCCCCCTCTCCCGGACTCCTGTTATCTCTCTCTCTCACTCTCTCTCGCCGACAATCTTCAATTCTGTCGCACACATCCGACACAAAAACCTTGTTGGTCCCTCTCCCTTTCTCTCCATCTCTCTCTCTCTCCCTCTCTCTCTCTCTCTCTCTCTCTCTCTTTGTGTGTGTGGGGGGGGGAGGTCTTTCTTGTTCGCATTCATATATACACCATCTATAGGTCTCTCTCGCACACTATGTATGATACTCTAGCTAGTCCAAGCTAGATATCTTGGGTGCACTCATGTACGCACACAAATTCCTTGGCTCTTTGCCCGTAACTCTCTCACGCACCACTTTGTCGTCTCGGAGC
>NC_057804.1:388480619-388482122 GCF_018294505.1 Triticum aestivum | reverse complement strand
CCCATCTAAAACTCTATATCTCTCCCTCATTCTCTCTCCATCTCACACGCACACACACACACACAATCTCATGCCCAGCTAGCCAAGTATGATGGTCTCTCACTCAATTGTAGGCACACGCAGTCCCCCCTATATGTATATGACTAGCTAATCTTAGTCTCCATCACAAACATGTGCATGGTCTATCTTGATTTCTCTTGGGACATCTTTCTATCGCGCACGCACTCCCTCGATCTCCCACCCATATAGTCCCCTCACGATCTCGAGGGGATCTCTCTATCACAAACACACCCTCTCTCCCTCCCCATGCATCCATGCCATCCATGTGTCCCTCTCGACCTTTTTTCCTTGTTGTCCAGACCTCTATTGGCCATGTGCTACAGGGGTGTCTCTCTCCATTGCAAACAATCACACACTAGCTATCTTCATGTATCTCCTCGCCTCGCTTTTCCATCTCGGAGATGCATGCGTGATATGTTCGCATAAGAAACGAAAAAACACTCTCTCTCTAATTTATCATTTGTTGTCACTTTCTCTTTGACACACATACTCTTTTTGCACACTTACTCATTCTCCTTTACACGCACTTGATCTGTCTCGACTGAGGCACTCTCCTCCGTCCATAGCATATAGATTTATTGAAAAGTCAAACATCACAAAGTTTGACCATGTACGTGGAGAAAAAGAATTACATCTAGTACGGCAAACATATACCATTAGATTCACCATGAGATGTAGTTTTCTATGATGTATCTTTGGTATTGTAGATATAAATAACATTTTCGTAAACTTGATCAAAGTTTCCAAAGTTTGACTTCTAAAAAATTTACATGCACTGCATTATCGAGCGGATGGAATATCTCTTTCCCCCTCTCAGCTATTTGACGCACCACTCAGCCTTATCGGGGCTCCTCAATCTCTCTCAAACTTTATTGGTCAGTTTGGTTCGTGACCTGACCCTCATGCCTTGAGGGCTGGTACTGCCTGGTGTGGACGTGAGATGTAAAATATTTCTGCCTGGCCAGGCTTGTGTGGTGCTGAAGCGTTTTGTTCATGCCTGGGCCAGGCAAAGCATCAACGTCCCATCAATCAATCCATGCATCAATTATTTAATGCTAATATCCATCCATGTTGTTGTTAGCCTCGTGGCCGCACGACCAGGCACGGCCAGGCGTTCGAAATCGGTCGCTTGGGCTAGGCTACTTGCAGTGTCTGGAGTTCAGCCAGGCTAATTAAAGTGCAAGGGAACCCAGCCCAGGCGGGCTTTCTTTTTCACAGGTTAGCAACCAAACAAGCGTGCCTGAAATCCAGCCACAACCCCATGCCACACAAAAGATGCTTAGGACGCAAGCCAAACTGGCCTTATATCTCCCTGGTTCACACATACACATGACTCGCTCACGCTATACATATAAACCCATCCAACACTCTCCGCCCTTGTTCTCTCTCCATGTGACACGCACCCCCCTACTATGAGGCGCAAGCACTCCCCCCCCCCCCTCC
>NC_057804.1:388288052-388480383 GCF_018294505.1 Triticum aestivum | reverse complement strand
TATCCTTCCATCCATACGTCTATCTCGATATCTCTCGGGGCATCTTCTATCGCGCACACACCTTGTCACTCGATCTCCCACCCATGTAGTCCCATCACGATCTCCAGGGGATCTCTCTATGACAAACATACACTCTCTCCTCCCCATGTCTGAATTTTCTCCGTACGTCTCTCTCGACCTCTCTCCCTTGTTTGTCAGACCCCTCTTGGCCACGTGCTAGGGGTCTTCCTCTCTCGGTTCCAAACAACCACACGCTATCTCCTCACCTTGCCTCCGTTGTCGAAGATGCATGTGTGATATGTTTACATAAGACACGCACGCTTTTTCTCTACTTTTATCGCGTGTTGTCTATGTCTCTTTCACACATGCACACCTCTCTCTCTCTCCCTCTCTCTCTCTCTCTCTCTCTCTCGTTAGGGACTCTGTCACGTCCATAAGCATATGGATGTTTTGAAAAGTCAAACCTCAGAAAAGTTTGACCAGGTATATGTGGAGAAAAAGATTTACATCTGGAACGATCATTAGATTCATCACAACATGTACTTACTTCATACTATCATTTATCTTTGGTATTGTAGATATAAGTAATTTCTTTATAAACTTGGTCAAAGTTTCAAAAGTTTCACTTAAAAAAATGTTGGAAGTACATTATCGAATGGAGGGAGTAGCTCTTTCTCTCTCTCTCTCTCTGCTATCTCTCACGGGCCTCCCCTCTCACTCGAACTCTCTATACCGACGGATTATACGCTCACTGTGTCAGCGTATAGCTCCGTATATTGTTTAGTTGACCGGTCAACCAATCCATATGCTGCATTGTCAGCTCGTGTTCTATATCTTGGTGTGCTGGCCCATGTGGCAGTGGGTGAAAATAAGTAAACTAGAGGCCCATCTAACACGCGGTGAAGTAAACAAAGTCGAAACCACTCGGGGTAGCACCCCGCACGCTAGTAAATAGAGGGTGCATTGAGGACAAACTTCTTGCGCACGAAGGACGCACTCGCCCACAATTCACCACTGCGCGGCGGCATGCACAGAAGGACGCACTCGCGCACACCTAGCACACAACACACACCAGCACACGTGTACACTGGTGTCACCGCCGGTTGAGATGGACGTCAAGGCAGCCAACAAGCGGAGGCGGCTCGAGCCAAAACCGCATCCGGCGAGCCTGGACTTCATCAGCAGCCTCCCCAACGACATGCTGCTCGTCATCATCGGCCTCCTCCCCACCAAATCTGCCGTGCGGACCGCCCTACTCTCCCGGCGGTGGCGCCCCCTCTGGCGCTGCGTCCCCCTCAACCTCACCGTCGACAGCTGCCTCTGCGACGGGGATTGCAAATGCATGGCCGCAGTCTCCAAGATCCTTTCATCGCACCCTGGGCTAGCCAGACGCCTTGACATCCGCATGTTTAGTACCAACTGCAAGGTCCAACCCAAGTTCGACGAGTGGTTCTTATCCTCCGCCCTAGATCAGCTCGAGGAGCTCAGCTTTGAAGCTGGACGATGTCGCTCTCTGCCGCCGTCCGCGCTTCGCCTCACGCCAACGCTGCGCCGCGCCAGCTTCAGCTCCTGCTATCTTCCCCAGATTAATGCCGCGCCCGCCCTTCTTCTCCCTCAACTCAAGCAGCTTGACCTATTTGACATTGTCATCTCGAAGAAGTCTATGGAGCACCTGCTCCGCAGCTGTACTGCGCTCGAGTACCTTCGCCTTGAGCAGATCCACGGGTTCATTAGCCTCCACATTGCCTCGACGAATCTCCGATGGATTTATGTGTCTTGCTAGCCCCGCAACAAGACATCAATTGGGAAGAGATCACTCCAGCTGTTCCACGTTATGGTCATTGAGAATGCGCCTTTCCTTGAGAGATTGCATGTATCGGATCTAGAAGGTCCAACAAAAATCAGGGTCATTGACGCACCGAAATTGACAGCATTGGTGTACTCGTCTGCCAAATTCTCCGAACTCTTTACTGGACCCGTAATCGTTCAGGTACAACACTCATCTTCTTCTCCGTCTTCTTGAAGTTCACATTTTTAAATTTCTTCTTGATGTATTTACGAACGTCTTCCAGAAAATGATTCCCACAAGCTTGACCCAGTCCACGCGCACAGTGAAGATCTTAGCACTAAAATCTATCGGCCCCAATATGGATCAAGTTGTTGGATTCCTTACATGCTTTCCGTGCACGGAGAAGCTACTCATCGAGGTGAAACTTCTTTCCTATAAGTAAACGGTAATCACAATGTAGCTTAATTTTTTGTAATTTTCCCAAATTACGATGACAAGTGTAGTGTTCAAAACTGCATCTACGCACTGCACCGAAAGAAATGTTTTTAGTATTTTTTCTCACGTCATCACCTGCATCGTTTTTATGCTGTACTACTATAGTAGCCTAGGCTAGTCATAGTGGAAAGTAACTTAGACTACTCCAGTAACTCTATGGTTACCCTAAGAGCAAGTACTACCTCCGTCCTGGTTTACTCTTCCAATTTTGTAGTATCAAAATTTGACCATAGATTTAACTGACAAAATATTAATGCATGCCACTAAGAACTATATCGTTGGATTCGTATTTGAACATAATTTCAAATGGTGTAATTTTTAGTGACATGCATTGGCATTTTCTTAGGTAAATCTATGGTCAAAATTTTATACTAAATACGAGGTAGTATTCCCTCCGTCCCAAAATTCTTGTCTTACATTTGTTTAGATATGGATGTATCTAACACTAAAATGTAACTAGATACATCCGTATTTAGAAAAATTTAAGACAAGAATTTTGGGACGAAGGGAGTACAAAAGTGGGCTATGTAGGCCAAAACATGTGCCAAATTCACTTGTGATGCATTTGGCATCGATGCCCCTCCATTGCTCACCTGGTGCCCCAATCTGGATCACCTACTTTGCTCCGGTGCCAAATTAACTCACGCAATGAATAAACACCGTGTGGGAGAGAGAGAGAGAGGACTGAGGCAATAAAAAAACACTTGTTTGGGAGAGTGAGAGGCTAGTGTAGTTGGTTTGATTGATTTGTTTATACATGTGGGTCTGTGTGCACAGCGGTGCCAACTCTCTCACATCGCGAGAGCGGTGCCAAAATCTTTTGATTTGACATCGATGCGTATTATGTGGCATACTTTTGCGAAATATGGCATCGGCCACATAGTGGAAGGCAACAAATGCCCAAGCTCTTCACGTGCTCCTAGTTAAATGAGAGGAAACAGAGAGAGAGAGAGAGAGAGAGAGAGAGAGAGAGAGAAAATATCACTAGCTAGCCAACCCTATCGTATGAGCGAATGATATTGGTACCTCTTGATGACACGGCAATCTTATGCAGCCAGCTGCTCTAATATGTTCTCTTCTTTTGCAGATAAAAAAAGACCCGAAAGTGAAAAATGTGCTGCACTATAACAATCTCATCGAATGCCTTGACCTCCGTCTTGCAGAAATTGATTTGATCGACTACCGATGCAGCACATCTGAGATTAAATTGGCCAGGTTCTTTGTTCTGGAGGCAAGTGTGCTCAAGGTAATGAGGTTTGGCGTTCTCTGGCGCAACAATGAATGGCGTGCTGATCACCGCAAGCGTCTAAGCCTAAATGACAAAGTCTCCGCAGAAGCTGAATTTGTTTTTGAAACATCAAGTGGCCAGAGACTCGAAAACTTATTTGCCCATTAGTGACTTGTCAGGGCGGTGGATTTTAGTTTGTATAATAATGTTGCATCCACCTAAAGTAACAAAAGTTCTTACGTAAACTTCCTAGTAATTCCCTCTTCCTAGGTGCAGCATTACTCCCAACATTTGTAATATCAGTTTGAAACTTGTAATATTGCCGTGTCCTATTCCTGCGTTTTCAAAATCCTGCGAATCAAACAGGTCCTGAGTTGGTGATGATGTTGTGCCTCCCATCTTTCACCAATAGCCGTCGGATATAGATCTGACGCATACAAACCAAGCTTCTCCATTTTTGCAAAAAGATACCCGCACTTGTTCCCTATTTACAAAAAACTCCTTGTCTCTCACAATCAGCCTTATCTCCTCCCCACCACATCTAGAAGGCCGTGGAAAAATCTGGCACGATGGCAGCTGCCCGAGCCGTCCACCCCCAATCTTGGTGTTCCGTGCAATGCACGGGCATCTACGCATGGGAAATTATGTCGAACAGGGCTAGTTGTAAGTAGGCTAGCTCTACAGCCATGATGATAGTGACTGCATACGGTGAGAGATGTGGGTCATGCATGCTTTCAATGACATGTGTATACCGAACACGGCGCCTATACTCAGGTGTCATCTCCGGTGCAGGGTCTTGTCACTTCACTGTGAGGAGCAACACGTAATAATTTGACCAACGGGTAGTACAGTGCTAGTACTCCTACTACTACATTGGTAGTACTACTACTAGTACTAGTAGCACCACCGTCTGGATTTAGGAGTACTACCACATCCATCTGGATTTTAGTATTTGACTAGCAATATCTAGTAATGCATGTCACAAAAAATGTACTACTCCCTCTATAAATAAATAGATGGTGTTTTATTCCTAACGGCGAGAGAACTTAATGTTTTTTTGCTAACTAGAATACTAATAGGATTACATGCAATGAACTAAACACTGCATGTCATGTTTGGTAGTCTCAAGTCATTGAAAGCATGCATGACCCACATCTCTCATTGGTTGATATGTCACGAAATAAGAAACAAGGAGGGAGTTAATGCACCGTGCCTAAGTGTTTTGGGATTATTTGGTTTTCGTAAGGTGAATTACACAACATTTTTGTTTACATGCATTAACATTTTATTAGTTAAATCAGAGGTCAAAACTTGGCGCAAAATGCAACGGGGACCAATAAACTAGTAAACATCAAACTTCTCTCGTTTGGGCCCAACTAGAGGTCTGGTGAGATGACTATACTGCACCGGCACGGAGGGGGACACAGCTTCATTGACTTACGGCAACTGTCTTTGGGTGAATGACACGTGGGCCCAGGGGGTGGCTGGTCCACCTATCATACAGCCAAAGGAAGGTGCGGTAGAGGGCCGAGGAGTAGTACGAAATCCTACGCACCTACGCACGCTAACCAAGGGCAAGAGTGATCACTCGAATCGCAAGATCAGTTGACTAGAAGCTAAGCTAGACCCATGGAGGCGATGAGCGTGAGCATCAGCCGGCTGTGCTAGATGGTCCATGATGCCGACCTGTGGCCCGGCAACGAGGAACGTCTCCAGGTAGTATTTCTTGAGGCCGTCAGGGCGAGGGGCCGCTTGGACGACAGCTTCGTCTCCTTGTTCGATGAGGTCCTTGTCGGTTTCCTCGACAAGTTCACCGTTGTCAAGAAGCTCATGGACGACTTTGACGTAACCCTCCAGCCGACGCGCCCAGGCTCTGCGATGCCCGCCACCCTCAACGGCCACTATGGTGACAACCTCTTCGACGCACTGGTGGCCCTGCGACTGCCCGCTGTCACGCTGGAGAATGTCCACCTCGAGGTCGCGCTCACGCGCAGCGCCTGGCGCAGCAAGACACCATCGACATAATCACCACGTCTATGCACAAATCGTCCACAAGGACTACTACATGCAAGAGGAGGACGATAGGATGCTGGCCTTCTTGGACCGCAGGGCAACCTTGGACGGCACTGTTCAGAAGCATGTTGAGCTCACCGCCAACGCCACTGCTTCTCACGCGTCGGTTGGTGACCCGGCGCACTAGGGCATAAGGATATCGTTGATGGATCCGTATGTATTTTTATCTTTCCGTCAAATCCATGTAGTAGTATATGATACTACAGTAATTATCTTACCTTTCGCATCAACTTCATAATTTTTGTACGTACTCCATGCATGAACGCCACCAGAACCAAACTTCTCATTACTCTAGGCAAAATCGTTATTTTCTATCTATCGATCGCGCCATGGAGCAGAACCAAATTTTACAAGTTACGAGTTCAAAAGGAAAAGCCTGCCGTGTTCGTGTCGCACCCCCCAGACGGTTGGTCCGGCACGCCGCTCAAGCGGGAATGCGTGCGGTGTTGCATTTTCACTTACAAGTGGGACCGCAGTTGAGCAACCCGACTATCAGCAAACCCCCACCCCGCCCACCGCGGGATGCTGAGAAAACAGGAGGGAGAAGAGATGGTTGTACCACAAACTCCAAGAAAATTGGTGTCGGATGGGACTCATGTGGGTGGCGTGTGCCGTACTGCTAGACGTGAATGCTAGTTATGGCCCATGCCACCCCACTATATCGAGCCTATATCGAGGTACGTAGAACAAATTTCCTGTAGTCTGTGCTCAGCCCTCCTCTATCTCTCTTCTCAGCCAGCCAGCGGACACGCGGAGCCCATTGTTTGTTTGCTCACATGCGGTCCCACATGTCAGTGAAAACTCAAGCGGACCCACTGAACCCGCACATCTTTCACCTCGACGTGCTGGTGATGAAAACAAATCCAAGAAAGATCTTCGGTGGCCGCTTTTGGAGTTACTCAAGAGTAGTAAGATTCTATTTACAGTTTAACCCAAGATGCACATCTCGTGGCTTCAACTACCACTCTATTTTCTTTCATGACACGACCTGGATGCTGGATGTCCCACGTGTCGGCAAACAAAGGAAGAACCCGACCAAATCTTTGGTTGTGCTCTCGGATTAGACTAGTTGTGCTAACTTAAAAAAAATTATTGTGTACTCCCTCCGTTCCAAAATACTTGACTTCCATTTGTCCAAAAATGGATGTACCTATATACTAAAACATGTCTAGATATGTATATATTTTCACAAATAGAAGGCATGTATTTTTCAACGGAGGGAGTAGAATGGATGCAAGTTTTTGTATTGGGAAGAAGAGTACATCCATATATTTATAGAGCGCAATTTAGTAGATGTTCTATCACTTTTAGCTAGCACAGAGGCTGAGATTAGTGCACTTGTTGATACTCCTACTTGGTATGCATGTTGCTGCTTAGACGCAGAGAAAAATGTATCGGAGGGAGTACTAGAATAGAGGCTAGACATGAGACTAGATGCGAGGAAGCAACGTCTACTTCTTTACACTCGAAGAAGAAAGAAGCATGCAAGATCGAGCCTCCGCAGATCAACAATGAATGCATCGAGAAGGCACTAATCCAACTTACAGGAGTAGTAAAATGTATTCTTGTGGTTCTTGTTTTCTTTGGTCTTGCTTTTCTAGTCAAATTATCGTTGGAGTTCGTGCAAAACGGAGGTCCGTTTGGGGTCGTGCCTTGCATATGGCCTTACAAGTGGGACTGCAGTTAAGGAAACCGACTATCGGCAAAACCCCACCTCGCCCGCCGCGTGATGGCTGAGTTAGAGAAACGATGAGATTGAAGAGATTTCTCTAGCACGGACTCCAAGAAATATGGTGTCAGATGGAAGTCGTGCTGGTGGCGTGTGCCGTACTCCTGGACGTGAATGCTTGTTCTGGCCCTTGCCACCCTACTACTCCTACTACTTACTATATAGTACTACTAGTATCGAGGATTCGAGGTGCTGGTTACGTAGTACAATATGGCTACAGTTAAAACACCCGCACGACGCGTGAAGCATGTGAAGTAGTACAAATAGTGTACTACTATTGTTGATTGGCCTCATCCGATAACCTGTTGCAATGCATGTACAATTATGTATTCAGAAAATTATTTTTTGCCTTGTCGCACCACTCACTCACAGAAGCGACTCGAAAGCCATTCATAAATTTAGTAAGTTTATCACAGGCATATCATTTTATTACATACAACAGGTCATCAACCCACATCGACAACGAGGATATATTATAAATACTAAAGTTTTCACCACACAACAAATAACAAGCAATGAAATGAACTTCAACTCAACCATTCCTCGGCGTTGGAAACACTTGCTTTGAACCACAAGTGATTCTCTGGGACGGGCCATCCATTGTCGATCTGGAGACCAACGCAGGACTAATCATCTAGGCTGAAGCGGCCTACTATATCAGTACCAGGGTAGGGAACAACCCAAATGTCCGAGGTATAGACACAGTTGCTTCTCATAAATGGTAGTAACATTGTGTCAGCAGCAGTTGGATCGCCTGTCACCATCATTGGATAGTTTTGTCCAAGGAAGAGCGAGTTCTCTCCAAGACTATCAATTCTGTACCAGGGAGAAGGAGTTGGCGCTAGCACACTAGTATCCATCCCGAATACCATGCAACGGGTGTTGGAATAGGTCCGGAGAGTGCGACCATGGGAGACTACATCTGCTTACTTAGCAGTAACATCATCAGTGGGTTGTATACACATGAGAAGAGGTGATCCATAGGAATTAGTTGCCAGACGCCAAATAGTATATGGGCGCTGCTCGTCCTCATGCTCGTGATCATCACCATCGTCATCTCCCCCTTGGTTATAAAAATCTTCGAGTATAGGTGGTGGAATGTTCATAGGACCTTGGAAACACAAGAAGAATGTTAATTAGTAAAGGGAAACTTGCTAACCCGCATGCACGTGGATGAAACAATTATAATTACAGTGGAAGACAAACGTACCGAAACAACGAGGATGCCATGCAAAAACAGTGCCACGAGTGGTGGCAGCGAACACAAGGCCCTCGTATTGAATTGCATCATAGTACTCATCCATGTACAGAAACTAATTTTTGAGCAATATCCATCCAGTCAAACCACCAAGGACGGCAACAAGCTTGTCGAAGATAGCAACAACTTCATAGTTGTTGTAATTCCAAGAGCGGTTGAGAACTCAAGAAACTGCTATCTTCCGTAGAAGACAGTCACCATGATTGTATTTGAACGTGCGTACAATACCGGTGTGCTCAACCTCTGGGCAGTCTGTTGAGATTTTTGGAAGTGGAACCCGGTCACGAGTGTACACATTCACAAGTTCCCACTCGCAGTTGGACCCAATGTAAACAACCCAATCTCCATTTGCGCCTGCCCAAGCCTTGCCCTCAAGCGATGGCATCTCAACATCATACATATCATTATCAAGCGGCATCAACTTGCACAGGGCGAGGCCTCCGTCGTGACGGCGCCAGTCATCAGGGTCACGGCAAAGAAGATAGGGGAGATCAAACCGCTCCTTGACTCTTGGGTTCCTTGTAATGATGTTATTAGTTGAGTCGAGAATGGGCTTGAACGAACCTGCCATGCTAGCCGAGGTGATGACGTCGCACCGATCAATGAGTTCCTCCACCATGTCATCTTTCAGATCGGGCAAGAATAACGGGGTCATTTTCGTCCTGTTCCCTCCATGGAGAAGGCGATCGAACAATGGCAGAAGAAAGGGTGAAGGGCTGAAGGAAAATGGAGGAGCGAGAGGAAGAGCGTGCGACAGCAGTTCCAAATCGAGAGGGAAAGGCAAAGAGTTGGTGGACGGTTGCCAGTTTGCCACGGTTCACGAAGGGGCGCCCCGGCCTACACGTCGGTTCGGAAATACGCCTACTACTCGCCGTCGTCTCACTGGTATGTTGGAACGGGACCACATGTCAATGAAACATGGTGTGTAATTTCTCATGCAAAATGCGATCTGGCCGCGTTGGCCCGAGGTGCCGCATTAGTTATCGACCTTTATTTTTTTAATGGTGTGCCGTTCAGTTTTCAAGCACGACTAACTAGTACTATACGCAGAGAAAATATAAACTACTCTACCACTACTCCACCTCCAGTACTAGTAGTATAAAAAAGATATATAGGCTGGAGCTTCAGCGCTTTCTTGCCAAGGGCTGCCCACTTGCTTCTCACACTACCACCCTCTCTCCAAATATAAAAAAGACGGCCCCTCTCTCCCTCCTCACCGGTGGTCACAGATCCACCAGGGAAGAAAAGGACGTGCAGCATTGACGCACTCGTCGGCGGCGAGCGAGGTCATGCACTGATGACAAGGCTGTCCTCTCAGACCTAGCGCCCACACGGGATGGCCTCCATCCCCAAGCTCGCTGCCGTAGTGTGTGCGGAGGACGACGACCACGAGCGAAGCCACTTCCCGCCGACCCTCGGGTATGCTACCTCTTTTTGAACCATACCCTTGTTCTATTGCCCCATCTGGCATGTTGTTGCTTGTGGATATTTTTCCACTCCACCATCTTCCCAATGTGCTATCCTCTACTCTGCTGGCCACGCAGACGAAAACCATAGTTTGCACTATTAAAGGAAACCCTACTTCATGCAGACTAATCCATGTCTGGGTTGAATAAGGAAAGGAAGGGAGACTATACTGTCCAAGAGAGTAGGCATCGAACCCGCATCTATGTTGAAAAGGGGAAAATCAGTAGCTAAGGAACGAGTCTCGTGTCTCTTGGTTTAAGAAGGGTGGAAAGGCATGACAACGCAATAGAGAATGAGCAGGTCGATCGGTTTGTTGTCCTCACATAGGAAAAAGGTGGCTAAAGAGAATAAAAATGGGACGTAATCCACATATGATGCCTGGATATTTGTTGCTCTGGGCAACCATACCTCCCTCACCACTCTGCGTCCGCGGAGGTACATCGTACTGGTGCGCCCACTGTCCGAATGGTCCTCCCATGCTCTTGTTGCCACTTTTTTTTGCTGTTAGTATAATGCCAGCAGTCAAGTCAAGCAATGCTACTTCTAAAGTGATGCCACATTTAACTAATGCCGCTCTCAGTATAATGCCACCGATAAATTTAAGCAATGCCATTTAATGTCACTGGATCATTTCAGGGTTTAGCTGTTGATTGTGGATGTATTAAAGATTTTTCAACTAAGGCATTCTAATGCTGTTGCACAGCCAGTATACCAACGATGAAACTTGTAACTACCTTCAGATTTTTGCGCTGTTAATGCTTATAGATTACATACCTCACTTTCATGAGATAAGTTAATTTTTTTGTACAATGTCACCAAAATGCCAAGGCGCTGATGTCATTTTATTTTGGTTAAACTGCACAGACAATTATGAAGACAAGAGGAAAGGTCTTGAGTGGGCACCTCCTCCTCCGGCTGTTCTCTTGATTCGTTCGATCAAGTTTTTATGTTTGATCGATTATCAAGATTGGGATAGCAATTTTTAAGGTCACCCCGAGTTCGAAATGATATTTACCTTGGAGGTACATGGTTTGCAATTTTTTTATACTGTCATTAGTTAATAATGCTAGTTACCTTCACACTTCTGTATTTGGTTTAATGCTCATGCACAGCTAGTATACCAATGCTGAAACTTGTTACCCTTACATTTTGTATTGTTAATTCTTATAGAAACCTTCCAGTGCTAGAGTTTATTGAAATCTATTTAGTAAAACCATTGTACTGTACCCTGTAATAAACTAACTACTCTACTATTGTACTAGACACTGGATTAGTGTATATTTGTAGTATTCGAATGGTGTTGCATTAGCGTATGGACATAAATAAAGTGTGGCAATCTTTCCCAGATATGTGCTCAAGAAAACTACTACCTGTTTTTCTAAATACTAGACGTTTGGGTACTTTAAATTGAACCACGAAAACGTCTTATATTAAGGAACAGAGGATGTAGAGTTCACTCAAATTATCCCGATAAAGCTAGTCACACCTTTGTTAAAATTAATGTTCATTATGTTATCGGAGGAGGTGTGTATGTTTGTCTCTAATGCCTGTCGACTACATACCCAACATCATGATGTAATGTTAAGTCATTTCCTTTTGTACAGTGTCACTGAATTGTCAAGGCGGTGATGGCATTTTATTTTAGTAGAACTGCACAAAATTTGCTTAAAATAAGAGGAAAGGTCAGGAATGGCTCAGTTTTTCAGAAAAAACTATGTATGCCTTCCTAACATCAGCCGCTGTTGCTTTATTTATTCCTTCAAATAGGTGGTTAGAAACAGTCTTGCTACCTTTTACCGTTAAGAAATTGGAATGCTTATATTTGTGAGTCTATTCTTCAAATAGTGCCACTTTTATAGTAATCACACTTTCAATATCTATGCAAACAGGGATGCTCGATTTTAGTGGAACTGCACAAAAAGTCCAACTGGTTCAACATTAGGAGCATGTTTTTTTCCAAACCTTTATATCCAATTGGTGGCACTATGAGCTGTTCATTACGAAGGTACATGGTTTGCTACTATCTTGCTACTCTTTTTGTACTATCATTAGATAGTAATACTAGTGGTTTGCATGTGAATTTATTGGCAGGGTGGACCTACATTGGAGGTGCAGGACATGATTCAATGATTGGATGCCCAATTTTGGTTGTATTGATTTCACCTCTTCCATCACTGCGAACATGGTGTGGTATATGTTTACTAGCTGCTTGATATTTGTGTAGACAGAGATGTCTGCCCGTTGCTATTTGACAGACAAACAAAGTGTCCGCAATTTTGGTTGAATTGCACAAGAGAATAGTATAGTCACTGCATGCAGTGCCATTTGAAAATAGACACAAAGATTGGATAGTCACTTCATGGACTGCAGAAAAGTAGTACTGTACTTTTTGCTGGCCAACACTAGGTGCTTCATTGCTTTGGTCTGATTATACAATGGGAATCATTTTCCCTAAGTTAAAGTTTGTATTCCGAAAGTAGTCTCGCGGTGTGATCGAGAGAAGACCAAATCATATTGCAGTGGATGTTCCTCCATCATGTGTGGTTCATTCTCATGGTTCCAGCTGTTGGTGAAACCACTTACGTTTGCAAGAGGAATTGTAGACTTCACAAACAAATTTGTCTTTCAGTCTGTACTGAATGTTGGCCAAGAGAAGCATCCATGTTAGTAGGAAGAACAGATGTTTGTTCTAGATCTTTGCTTTTGGAGCTACATATTTGTATATGATCTGTGAATCATTGAGATGCATTAACATGTTGATCTTATGTATGGGAATCGTACTAGTTAGTTTTAGTTGCGACACAAGATCCGAAGTGGCTGATCTTTGCTTTTGGAGCTACATATTTGTATATGATCTGTGAATCATTGAGATGCATTAACAGTTACTTATTTCTGTTTGCTCAGTGTTTACAAGTTACTGATCAATCACTAGCTAGCCTACAAATGCGCTCCTGGCAGTTTTATTTGCGACACAAGATGCGAAGTGGCAGTTTTTTTGAATAAAAATGCCTACCTCTGAAGAAACTGACAAGCTACACTATCGATCCTACACGGATAAAAATGCCTACCTCTGAAGAAACTGACAAGCTACACTATCGATCCTACACGGATAAATAGCGGATCACGCACGTACTACCTCCTTTCCGGTTTGCAGGGCTCAATTCAAGAAACGACCTACTCGATCCTACATGAATAAATAGCAGATCACACACGTACTAGTACCTCCTTTCCAGTTTGCAGGGCTTAATTCAAACCTCTCACCAACCAAGGTACTCCCTCCGTCCGGGTTTATTAGTCTCATGAGCAAAGCAGCAAGACCAAGGCATGGCAATAATTAACGGCATGCAGAAGTTTGAGCCTAATTAATTCCAGCATTTTAAGTGGCTGCATGCGTGCCCTCGGCTGCGACTCGTTGCATGCTGCTTCGCGTACTGCCTGCGAGCGATTCTGAGTGCCTGCATGCAGCCGACCGTAATTAAGGCAGCTAATTGATGCGAAAAAAGATACGCTTTAATTGTTGCGGGCTTTTAAAATCCTTGAAATCATTATTGACAAGGAGGGAGATGATTCGAGTGCACCCGTTTAACCGCCATGCCGGCATGCGACCTAGACGGGACGGGATGGCACAGTCATAATTTCAGTTTCCCTAGTTTTCCACGGCAAGCTGGCGCGCTAAGCCATTATGCATTGAATTCCGATGACCGTCGTGCTACCTTCCCCCCATAAGTACTGTTTCCTGGCCTTCTCCGGTGCCGTCGTGACCCAACTCACCATATCCTCATAAGCCACCACCGGCCCGACGTCGCTCGCCACGTCCGCCATGCCCCCGCCCGTCCGTGGTAGGCGACGCCGGAGGCGGTCACCGCCGGAACTAGTGTTCATTTTTTTACCAGAAGGCAGATAGAGTGAGGAGGCATTCTATCTGTCTTTAGATGGCAATGCGTAGATCGAGGAGTTGTTGGAGCGCGACCGCATGGCGGAGGAGCAGGAGTTATTGGAGCGGGACCACCTGGCGGAGGAGGAGCGTATCGCTGATTTGCGGTGCCAGCGGGACATGGAGCAGCAGCGCACCAATGCTCTGAGTCGCGAGCAGAGCGCCCGCAACTGGGCCGACTATGTGGAGGCCGGCGCCTGGCAAATAGCCCTGGAGGCTGTCGGGCACACACGCGTTCGCGATGCTGATTTTTACTACTAGCTCGTCAAGTGGGTTTCCCGCTTGGAAGCCGAAGCTTCGATGGACCACGCCAGCATGGAAAAAGCCAATGCACGCGAGTAACACGCCCTATCGCACCTCATGCAAGTCCGAGGCGAGGCGCAGTACGCCGGTGCCGGCGTTTAGCGTGTACCACAGATGGCGGTCGGCATCGTCTAGTTAGCTAAGAGTAAGTTAGTACTTGTCTAGTGGGAGTAGATAGTTAACTTGGCTATGATGGTTGTCAACGTGGAAGTTCAGTACTCTATATGTGGATCAGACCTGTTACATCGCTCTGAATGTTGAACTTTCCGTTTGAACGTATGGAATGGGCTGTTATTTTTTTAAATGGGTTGTATTTGTCCTCCACGGGTTTAGAGGCTGACTTGTGGGCCTAGCAAGTTGACGCGTACACAATCAGGAGATGATTGTACGTTGGGAGGATGACAACAGGGACTCGCCAAGGTCATGGCAGTACGCAAGCAAGTGCCTCCTTATTTCAAGCCAATAAAAAAATGGCTCCTCCTTGTGGATTTCTGACATCTGGGTCCCATGCCATTGTCAATGTAGTCAATAAACGAGAGAATTGCACAACGACCGGCTGACACCAGGGACCCAGCAGCTCGCCCAGTTATTTTTGTTTTGGGTTAATTTGATAAATGCCTTCGAGAAATGCCACTGCAATTTCCAAACTTTGAAAAATGCCATTTCATGCCATTTCTAGTGGCATTTTTCGAAGTCTGGAGTGGCGTTTTTCAAAGTTTGCAAACTGCAGTTGCATTTTTCAAAGTTTGCAAAAATTGCTGTGGCATTTTTCAAATTTTGGAAATTGCAGTGGCATTTTTATGAATCGCCATAATTGGAGTGGCATTTATCTAATTTGTTTTTGAGATGGAAGCAGGGTGTCAATTGGGCTGTGCGGGACACTCTGGCTTGTCTAGACAGCCTTTTCTTTTATGTTTACCACAGACCAGCCCAGTAGTTTTTTTTAAATGGCTAGCCCAGTTTTTTGGTGATTTGTCAAGTAAGTCGCTTTATCAGGCCCGTTGGGCTGCAAATCTTTCAAGACGAGGAGAGCTTCATTCGGCTGGCCGAGAAATTGGCCTATCAGTAATAAGAAATGGGCTGTACATTTTTAAAACACATCAAACCGGCAATTAGTTTCAAATATCTTTTTTTCATTTCGAGATTTTAAATTGCATTGATTTTTATGCGTGGACAATTTATTGGATTTATATTGATATACATTTATTTTTAAAATCAGTCTGAATGTGACTCAAAATTCGGGATTAAAAACAGTTCAGACCGCACCGACATATGCAAAATTTCGTATAATTTTTTAACCGTGGCCACAATATGGGCTGTAATGCTAACAATAAGAATATGGGCTCCAAAAAAATCCGTAAGAGTTAGCAAATGGGCTGTAAAATATTTGAAATAATGGCAGATGGGATGTATGCTATTTTCCACAGATTTGAGGCTTTCCACAGATGGCCTGTATAATGTTGGATGTCTATCCAACGGCCGTCATGCTTCTTCAATCTCTGCTCTTCCTGCTCCAGCCGCTCAAACAAGCGCCAGCGGGACTGCCTGCTCCCTCCTCCCCACGGTCGGCTGTGCTGCCGCGCAGGCCTCACCTCCCCACCGTACTCCCATCGCTGGCCTAGCCATCCCTCTACTCACCCACGGTCCAACACCTGCTGTTATTCTCCGGCGACGGCAGATGAACCAGTAAACCCTCGTACAGTCGTACTCCCCTCCGCGTGGGAAACAACTACCGAGTCTTCCCTGCCTCCGTGTCGTTCCCTTCCTAGGCCTCGCCGTCGTCCACCGCCCTGGTGCTCTCGGCGTGGCGTGGTCAACGTGGTCAACGACCGACATGCATCTGAAGTGGACTGTACGTGGAGAGGCTGACAGCTGGGTCCATGGCCACACGCAATGAAATGCCTCCTTATTACGTGCAAAAAAATGAATACCCCCCTGCTAGCTGAGACCCACCTTGGTGGGAGGCTGACTTGTGGGCCTACTAAGTTGACGGGGACGGAGGGCTTTGTCAACTTAGTCAATATAAATGATTCTAGCTCCAGTGACCGTACGATGTCCATCCAACGGCCATAGTGCTTCTTCAACCTCTGGTCTTCTTGCTCCAGCCGCCCAAAGCAGCACCAGTCGTGCCGCATGCTCCTGCCTCCCGTGGCGGGATGTGCTGCCTTCCCCGGCTCCCCGTCGTCCCCTTCCTAGGCCTCGCCGTCGTCCACCGCCCTGGTGCTCTCGGCGCGGCGTGGTCAAGGTGGTCAAGGAACGACTTCCATCGGACATGGACTATATGTGGAGAGGCTGACAGCTGGGTACACTGCCGCAGCAAGGAAGTGCCGCCTTATTACGTGGAAAATAATTATTCCTCCACCTGACAGCGGGGACCCACCGGACGGGCCACCGTATTTCGCAAAAAAAACGTTTCCTCCCTGACTGCTGGGACACACCAGCTACACCTTCGCACGCAAGGAAGTGCGTCTGGGCAAAAAAAACGATTCGCCCCCTGACTGCTGGGACCCACCAGCTACATCTTCGCATGCAAGGAAGTGTGTCCGGGCAAAAAAAACGATTCGCCAGCCTGACTGCTGGGACCCACCAGCTACATCTTCGCACACAAAGAAGTGTGTCCGGGCAAAAAAAACAAAACGATTCGCCCCCCTGACTGCTGGGACCAACCAGCTACATCTTCACAGGCAAGGAAGTGCCTGACAGTCGGGACCCACCTGGTCAAAGCGTATGTAGCGTTGTCGTTCTCGTCGCGAACGTGTACGTACATACTGGTCGATGTAGAGGCGTGCACGTCTCATAGTAGAGGCGCGCACGTAGCATGTACACATACGTATAGCGGCGAGGGTGCAAGAAAGAAAATATAGACATGTACGTACATACGGGCAGGGTCTCGAACGCCTACTCGCGCATACGTACATGGCTGGGTCAGAACGGAGAAACAGCGTCGTCGTCGTGTTCATGGGGAGCCAACCGGCTGGGTCGGAACGGAATGCATGGTCGTGTTCATCGGGAGGGCTTGGATGGAACAGGCGATGGAAATGAGGCCTGGCGTACCGCACAACGGAGGAAACGACCTTGTGTTCGACCGGACATGTTCAAAACGGGATCCTGTTGATCAGGAGGGGCCTGGCGTACCACAAAACGGAGGAAACGTACCTCCTACGCTCGAAACGGGGGTCCTGTTGATCGGGAGGGGTGAGGGATACCGCAAAATGGAGGAAACGGACCTCCTACGGTCGAAACGGGGGTCCTATTGATCGGGAGGGGTGTGGCATACCGCAAAACGGAGGAAACGGACCTCCTACGGTCGAAACGCGGTCTTGTTGATCGGGAGGGGTGTGGCGTACTGCAAAACGGAGGAAACGGACCTCCTACGGTCGAAACGGGGGTCCTGTTCATCGGGAGGGGTGTGGCGTACCGCAAAACGGGACTCCATGGGATACTGTTCATCTCTACCGTCGACCTCCTCTAGCCTCCACGGGCTACCGTAGACCTCCTCCAGCCTCCACGGGCTCCTGTTCATCCAGCCTCCACCGCGCGCTACTCCACCGGCTATTGTTCAACCACCCCTCCACGGGCACCCCTCCACCGTCTACTGTTCATCCAACCCTCCACACCACGGGGTCCTGTTCAACCACCCCTCCACGGCCACCCCTCCACCGTCTACTATTCATCCAGCCCTCCACACCACGGGGTCCTATTCATCCAGAGGCAACACCACCGCTCACTGTTCATCCACCCCCCCCCGCAACGCTCACTGTTCATCCAATCGATCGGCTTCAGTTAGCAGAAGTAGCGAAGGAATCGCTTGATCGGATTCAGTTAACAGCCATCGATCGACCGCTCGGGTTTAGTAACGCGTAGCCTGCAGTGCAATCGCTCGGGTTCAGTTAGAGCCCAACGCCTTGCTCGGGTTCAGTTAGAGCCAACGCCTCGCACACACACGCGTATGTGTATGAGAGAAACACGCATTGCTCGGCCCTCGACCTCCCATCGTAACCGGCAACTCCCCGAAATTTTCCTCCCCGTCGCTTCTACCATGGTTTTTTCTGGCATGGACGGCCCAAAGAATGTCATGCAGCTGCGTCTCCGGCCCGCCCAGGACGAAAAGCCCATTTTCTGTCATGATTTTTTGTCATAGAAGTAGGATCCCACCACATCTATGATGATACCGGGTTTTGTCACAATTATCGTCATAGAAGTGTCATATGTATGACAGAAAAAAATTCGTTCGGCCCAAAATGTCACGGATGTGTCTTTTTTTTGTAGTGTAAGTGTGAAAGCTGTAGTTTCCAGAGCGTATCCCCAGAATGACAATGGTAAATCCGATTTGCTCATCATAGACTGGACCATGTCCAACAAGGTCCTATTCCTCCGTTCCGACATGCCGTTTCTCTGTGGCGTACCCGGAGGTGTGAGCTGAGGTACTATACCTCGACTTTTCAGATGATCATCAAACTCCTGGCTCATGTACTCACCTCCACGATCAGATCATAGAAGCTTTATAGTCTTGCCCAACTGATTCTCAACCTCATTCTGAAACTCTTTGAACTTTTCAAAAGTCTCCGACTTGTGCCTCATCAAATAGATATATACATATCTACTCAAGTCGTCGGTAAAAGTCACAAAGTACTGATAGCCACCTCTGGCAGTTGTGCTCATTGGACCACACACATCAGTATGTATAAGTTCCAATAGCTCGGACGCCCTCTCGCAAATCTTTGCGAAAGGAGACTTAGTCATCTTGCCGAGCAAGCATGATTCGCATGTCTCGAACGACTCAAAGTCGGACAAAGTTAGGAGCCCATCATCATGGAGCTTCTTCATGTGTTTCAGACTAATGTGTCCAAGCCGGCAATGCCAGAAGTATGTCGGATTTATCTCATTAGGCTTATGCCTCTTGACATTCATGTTATAGACCGGTTCATGTTCTAGATTCAATATGAATAGCCCATCAACAATAGTTGCATAGCCGTGGAACATTCCATTCAAAAATGTCGAACAACCATTGTCCTTTAAATTGAATTCATAACCTTGACTCATCAAACATGAGGCAGAAATAATGTTCCGACTAAGTGCAGGAATGTAATAACAATTTTTCAATTCCATATTGAATCCGGAAGGAAGCTGGAGCTGCATCGTACCGACCTCCAACGCAGCAACTCTTGCTTTGTTGCCGACCCTGATGTCAATCTCCCCTTGTGCCACACGCCTAGTTCTCACCAGCCCCTGGATCGAGTTGGAAAATATGAACAACCGATCTGGTATCAAATACCCAAGAGCTACTAGGTATGTCAGCAAGGTAAATGTCTATAACATATGCAACAAGTGTACCTTTGCCTGAAGCAGCATTCCCAGCCTTCTTGCCATGCTCTGCAAGCCACTTGCTACAGTTCCTCTTCCGGTGACCGGTCTCCTTGCAGTGATAGCAAACAGTCTTCGAGTCCGGTCCAGACTTTGGCGCAGCGGCAGAGGTTACCGTCTTCGTGCCCTTTGCCTTAGCCTTTTTCTTGGACCAACTCTTCTTGAACTTAGCCGATTTCTGCACCATCAACACTTGATGCGTGCCTTTCTTAATATCCTGATCTGCCACTTTGAGCATCCCATGCAATTCAGTGAGCTTCTTATCCATGCCATGCATATGATAGTTCAAGATGAACGTCCCATAGCTAGGCAGAAGAGAACCCAGAACTGCATCTGTAGCCAGCTCATCCAAGAGCAGGAAGCCCAAACGACCCAAAGCTTGCACATATCCGGTCATCTTGATCACATGTGTGCTCAGTGGATCACCTTCCTTCAGCTTGCAATCCATCAAGGATTGCCAGACATTGAACCTTTTAGTCCTAGCCTGTGTCTGAAACATGCTCTTGAGACTCTCGATCATATCATAAGCCTCAACATTTTCGAAATGCTGTTGCAAATCGGGCTCCATACAAGCCAGCATCAGACAACTGATCTCCGTTGATTCATCAACCAGTTTTTGGTAGGCATTTTTAGTTGTGGCATTAGCATTATCGGTAGGTTCCTCTGGAAGTGGACCCTCTAGAACATGTTCCTTTTTATCATGCTTGAGAACAATTCTCAGATTTCTATACCAGGTGGTAAAGTTTGTTCCATTTAGTTTATCCTTTTCCAGAATTGATTTCAATGCAAAGTTGGGTTGAGCAGGTGGTGCCATTGATCTACAACAGAAAATATGCAATCACTAAGCAATGTGTTTATGTAGAGTAATTCTAGCATAAACAGAAATACTCCCACTGAAGTCAGCATCCCTCCGCAAACTCTCAGTGATTGAGGATCCCACTAGCGCATGCGACTAGTGAGCTTTAGCATCACTGCTAGCCAACATACCCTATTCGATAAGCAACTCCTTGCTAATCATATCTCTATACGACTCCTGTCGGTCGGGAAGGTATCTCATACCCCGGCTCTCAACCTTCTTTGCCACAAGGCCCAAAACCGTTTTGATAGTCTTGTCAAGTTAACCTGATGTAGTGCATGTCCGTGTCCGACACGAACCCTTCAGTTCAAGGACACCTAGCAGCACCCCAATTTTATAAGCCCGCTACTAGACGTACTTGACGTGCGAAGGTGCAACATCGAGGATGGAAATTTGCTTGATATTCATGAGGCATCATTCTACCATTCTAACATGCATAGAAATAAAGAAGCATAACAATCACAAATAAACACATATTGTGAAATAGTATGGCTCCTTCATGGACGTTCTTCCAGGTTGGCTCCGACTCCGATGACCATATAGGAACTCCATCTTGTTCGTCATGCCGGGATGCCAAGCCATCAACCTGATCTCTATTATCCAACTACTACAACTAGTAATGAATTTTACATAGAATCACAAGTCGACACGCAGGTCGCTATACAATATAACGACAGCACTTTGGCTCCTGCCGGCTGACAAACATGACACGCAGGCCATGTATAAATACACACATGCATCACATACACATGAGCCATACTATTCACATCAAACCTGCAAAACAAAGTTATGCATAGAATCGCATTCTACCGGTTTGTGTGTCGGGTACGAAATACATGGCGCTACGCACACGGCGGTCCTGCTAGCCGGTTAGCGGACGTGGTTTGAAGGGGCAGCACCCGACATTTTCAGAAATCACAGATCACATCTGAACTCCGATCAGGCCGAATTCTCTGATCTGACCGATCTCATCGATCATCGCGAATCCGATTCGGGTTTACGTTTCACTGTTAACCCCGATGGCGGATGACCGACCGGTAGGGGTAGATTGTTTCGCGACCTCATCGATCCCGATAGACAGAAAACATAGCCTCAACAATCCCCATGTGTAGTTGATCACATCAACCGTGCACATAGCCAATCTTATCAACGACAACATATCTCATCTGCTGCCTCCACATATCTAATATGCATACGATCTGAAACCAAATCCTATAGCAGAGGATCTAATACCACTGTTGGGTTCTACGGTAGGGTGCATCGACTGCAAATTAAAATTTTCCTACACGCAGAACAACAAGAACATGCTACGGGATATGGATCATAGATCCTTACCACTAGACGCGCAGTGCCATGCAGCGGAAGAAGAGTTGGGGCAGCGCGTCCGCGTGGACCGTCTCCTCCTCGTCTGATCTCCCTCAAACAGCCGGTCGTTCGATCCCACGTACAAGTTCGTCAGAGCGGTGCAAGTGCATTGCCTCTAACGGTATCCGTGCGTGCAGGAGGAACACTGTGCGGCGGACTGCTAGGTCCGATCACACAGCCGATGGCGAGTGGAGGTGGCTATTCGCAACACATGCAAACCCTAGTCGCGGTGCCGAAGCGATCAACCGCATGAGTGTGCCACACCTCCACTTTATATAGGCGCCCGCCGCGGGCTCAACACTTGGGCCTCGCACGGACCCTAAAGCCCACAATTCTACTCGGCCACAAATCGAATACAGCCTGGATCACATCCGACCAGTGTCCTCGGATCTGACCTCGTAGGTTCCTTCCCTTAAGCGCGTGACCACTTAGATTCAAGTCAACGTGGTCGCAGTTCGGATCACCTCCGAACTGCATGGTTGGTAGCGGCCTCTAGCAAGGCATGCCGAACACCAAGCAGACCATGAAGCTAGTTAGGCGAACCTGTACATCATACTTCTGTTCCCTTTGCCACACGATATATGTTGTCGGGCTCAAGGCGAGACTGTCATCCTTGTGCTAGCCCGACCTCTTTCTCGTTCCAGTGATACCGACCACAAACCGGATTATCTCATAATCCCTATCACATGGCCATGCTTATCCTGGTCGGATCACACGAGAGGCCCAGAGTATATCTCTCTGATCGGAGGGGCAAATCCCATCTTGTTTGACCATGTCTCGCAGGATGGGACTGGACAAACCCGAAACCTACCTTTGTAACTACCCAATCACGAAGTAGCGTTTGGTCGGCCCAAAGCAAGTCTGTCACCATCCCGAATACATGCGTCAGCTCAGGTCTTAGGACATAGAATGTATGTTGTACTAGAGACTCACATATGACATATCGCTGCGTCTCATAGTTGGGTCTGTCCAACTCGGACCTTATCTCGACTTGGATTCGACTACGTCGAATCCAACCAGATCCTTCCGAGTCCATATTATCCGGTTAGCATCCAATGCTCCATGGCTAGTGAGATCGAGCCATAGACCGTGTCATATGCTAGTCTAGTCGGCCGCGCGTCCACACAGCCCTTTCGACTAGGGACCTTTTAGGACAGTCATCATACAATGCATAGTCCCACAAACAAGTCACGTACTTGCTGATACACATCATTGATAATGTCCAAGGACTATCTTTATTCATAAACACATAGGAAATATCATCATACATGATTGCCTCTAGGGCATATCTCCAACAAGCCTGCCACCCCCGAATCCCGGAGCGAGTGAGGCCACAGTGCATCGTACCGGGCGGCCATCCCTCGCCTGGCGCAACACTGTTGCCATATTAACCATGACATCACCCATGACAGAGAGACCATGCCCCCACGACAAGCTATCAGTACGGCCCGTAGGCGGCGGGTCCCTCCTGCCAGAGAGCCAATAGAAGGTGGCTTGGCAAGACCAGACGGCATGAAGGAAGGATGGCTCCCAACAGTTGGCCTACCTTCACCCTGGAAGTTTGTGCACCATTAACCAGATAAGACGGGGTGAGGCTAGAGTGAATGCCCGCCAGGCGGCGGCACTGTAGCCATGCTTGCACCGACAAAGCCATCGTCATCAAGGGCGAGGCTACAGTGATGAGCAGCTGACAGGGCCTACAGGTGGTGGGCCCAGCTTGTTGGCCAAGAGGTCGGCAGGTGGCGGGACCCACCAGTCAGCGGGCCCCAGTGGCCGGCGGAGAAGTCGGCGCCCACAGACACTGACGACCTAGGTCCACACCAAGATGGATTACTATTGTACCCCTAGGGGTAGGCCTATATAAATCCCCCAGGGCACCCATGCAAAGGGTTGATCCATTAGAACTACACACACCACGTAGAGAGAAGAGGAGAGCTAGCCTTGCCCTTCTTCCTCCTCTAGCCAAACAGCTCAAGGAGCCACTTGTAGCTAATTACTGATTTAGTGAGCATGCGGAGACCCTGCAGAGCAGGACTAGGGGCGTTATCTCCTAGGAGAGCCCCGAACCTGGGTAAGATTCACCGGCGTGCATGTCTTCGCTTCATCCCGTTTCCAGGCACCGGCGATGTCTTACTTGTTCCCACAATGATTAGCCATCCTTTGGCATATGTCGCACCTTCCACCCGACATTTGGCGCCCACCGTGGGGCCAGGTGCACCATCGTCCGGAGACCTGCTCTGGACGGGAACCATGTTCCTTCCCAGCGAGCGTAGCCAGCCCGGCATGCCCGATGGCGCTTGCCCCGACGTGCTGCATGGCGTCGATGCCGCCTGTGCAGCAAGCTGCCTCGCCGATCTTCTCGGTGAGGTCCACCTCTCTGACGAGCTCGCGCCAGACACGGGTGCAACCAGCTCTGAGGGCTGCCTCATCAACCTCCTTGGCAAGCTCGACCTCGCCAGTGAGCCCATCTCCGACTTAGAGTCGACCGGCTCCACCGACCCGATGCTCGTCGACTTCGACACGGCATCCCTCGACGCTTCGCCACCAATGTGGTGGTCATCGACAATCCCCTTCCACGCGCCGACAGCAGCGGTAGCACCGTCACTGAGGTGCTAGTCATCAACCACGGCGCTGCATCCGGCGAGAACGACCACGACACTCTGCAGACGGTGCTGCACAACCTGTCCACACCCATTCTGGCTGTCGCCGACGCTGAGACGCTGGAGGCCCACCGGCTTGCCATCATCGAGAACGGCAAGAAGATAGCCTCCACGAGACGCCTCACCGAGGCTTATCACCACGATGTTGATTGTGCCGCCTCCGGCATGCCGGCTATAGGCGGGCCCAGCCAGCTTGGCGCTATAAAGAAGTGCGGTGCGGCTATCGACAACATGCTGGGGGCTGACCGCCCAGTCTACGCCACACCACTTGAGAACCTGTGTGCCGCTCAGGCGGCAGCAGATGAGCTGGAAGGCTTGGACGGTGACGAGCTATGCTGCATGACAAGACACATCCAGCAGCTCATCAACGCGGCCGCAGAATGGCAAGAAGCCGGCGCCCGCACCGAGAGTCCTCCCCCTCACCGAGAGCATTGCGTGACCTCCGGGACACCAACTACAGGCGGTGGTCGCGGGCGAAAAGATAAGGAGTCGGCTACAAGCCGCAGTCGGACACGCCTCACCATTGAGCGAGACGCAGAAGGCCGCCCCCGAGCCGTGGAGCGGCGAGGCGATAACCCGCCTCCTCCTCCGCCCCGTAGGGAGAGATATCCATCCCCGCTGCCTGTTGAGCACCCGACGCTCAACAGCCGACTGGGCCGTCGCGAAGGAATCGGCGAGAATGATGCCCGCCACCAGATCGACCGCCTGGCGCGATCCCTGGCGCTGAAGGATGAGGAGGATGTAGGCCCGCCTTGTTTCGGCCCCCGCATTTGCGACGAGACCTTTCCCAAAGGGTTCTCGCTCGTAAGAGACATGCCCAAGTACAACGGCTTGGTGAAGCTGGAAGACTGCCTGATAGACTACTCCACTACAGTCAGCATAGCAAACGGTAGCAGGCGCGTCTCCGTGAAGTACGTCCCCCTCATGCTTCATGGGACGGCACGCACCTAGCTGAACAGCCTCAAGCCCTACAACATCAACAGCTGGACCGATTTCACGGAAGTCTTCATCCGCAACTTCACCAGCATGTACAAGCGGGCGCCCAAGCCCCGCCAACATTCTCTGTGCGTCCAAGGCCCAACCGAGTCCAGCCGCGACTACCTGATGCGCTGGGCCGAGCTCCGTAACTCCTGCGAAGGGGTGCACGAGATGCAAGCTATAGAGTACTTCACCGCCGGGTGCTGGGAAGGCACCCTCCTCAAGCATTGACTTCTCCGCGACGAGCCGACTACACTTGACGAGCTGCTGATCATAGCAGACAAGTACGCCACTGCCGACTCCTCAATGAAGTCGGAGCTCCGGGTGAACGCCTCTGGAAAGGTGCTCCCTCTGGCTCCAAGAACGCCAGCTGGCGACACCAATCGGCGCCCACATTAGAACGACAACAAACGCAAGGCCCCGATGCCGACTTCCACCAACCGACAAGTGGCAACAGTTGAAGACCTGTAGCCAGAGGGGCAGCCCATACCCAAGTGTCAGAAAGGCGGCAAGCCGGCTTGGCAACCTGCTTTCTCCTACAAGGAAACCCTCGATGCCCCCTGCAAGTTCCACAGCGCTGCGAAGCCATCCAACCATATAACCCAGAAGTGTCATTGGATCACTCGGATCTCCAAGGGCAAAGGACTACTGCCTCCTCCGCCTGCTGGCCAGCCGCCTCTGGCTCCTCAGCAGCCGGCCGCCCGCCCAGGAGTCGGAGCCATCCAAGACAAGTTCCCTGAAGAGCATGCAGCCTATGCCGTCTTTACCAGCCAAGCCGACGACAGGCGCAGTCGGCACCGATAGCACCAAGAAGTCAATGCAGTCGCCTCCAAAGTTCCAGAGTTCATGCCCTAGTTTGAGAAGCCCATTAGCTGGAGCCGAGCCTATCACCCAGAGGTGATGCCTTCTCCGGGTTCTTATGCCTTGTTGTTGGATGCCACCTTTGCAACAGAGCGGCAGGCTGCTTGTTTCTCCCGAGTCCTGATTGATGGACGAAGCAGCATCAACATCATGTACCGAGACACCATGGAGAAGCTGAACATCAAGACGAAGCAACTCTTGCCCAATCGGACCGTCTTCCATGGCATTGTACCCGGCCTTTCATGCTCACCAATCGGCAAGATCAAGATAGATGTTCTATTCGGAGACAAAGATCACTCCCGTCGTGAAGCAGTCTGCCTTGAGGTGGTGGATCAAGAGAGCCCCTACCACGCTTTACTTGGTCGACCTGCTCTGGGCAAGTTCATGGCCGTGCCCCACTATGCCTACCTCAATATGAAGATGCCAAGCACCAAGGGCATCATCACCATAGTCGGAGACTATGAGAAATCCTCTGCCTGCGCTGCAGCTAGCAGTCAGCTGGCCGAGTCCCTCGTGATCGCTATTGAGAAAAAGATCGTTGACCGGGTTGTGGCAATGGCCGGCAAGCAGCCGGACCTGTCGCTTGATCCCAAGGAGTCAGAAGCTCAGGGCTCCTTCTAGCCGGCCAAGTAAACAAAGAAGATACCTTTGGACCCGGAGCACCTAGAGAGATTCGCCCTTGTAGGAACAAACCTGGACAGCAAATAGGAAAGCGAGCTCGTCGATTTCCTCCATGAGAATCGGGATATATTTGCATGGTCCCCCAAGGACATGCCGGGTGTTCCGACGGATTTCACCGAGCACAAGCTACATGTTCGAGCAGATGCAAAACCAGTCAAACAACCCCTCCTCCGACTGTCGGAGGAGAAGAGAAGAATTGTTGGTGAAGAAATAGCCCGACTTCTAGCAGCCGGCTTCATCATGGAAGTGTTCTTTCTAGAGTGTCTTGCCAACCCGGTCCTCGTACTGAAGAAGAACAATAAATGGCGCACGTGTATAGATTATACCAGCCGCAACAAAGCTTGCCCCAAAGATCCGTTTGCTTTGCCCCGGATCAAGTGATAGAATCCACAGCCGGATGCGAGCTGCTGAGTTTTTTAGACGCGTACTCAGGATACCATCAGATCAAGTTGGATCTAGCCGACCGCCTGAAGACCGCCTTCATCACACAATTCAGAGCCTTCTGCTACCTGACTATGACATTCGGCCAGAGAAATATCAGTGCCACTTTTTAGATTTGCATGTTGAAGTTCCTCCTCAAGCAACTCGGCAGAAATGCCCACGTCTATGTAGATGATATTGTGGTGAAGACGGGAAGTGCAGCACCCTGCTGGAAGATCTTAAGGAAATGTTTGACAACTTGCACCACTTTCAGATCAAGCTCAACCCTGAAAAGTGCGTGTTTGGGGTACCAGCCGACCAACTCCTTGGCTTCCTGGTCTCTAAAACATGGCATTGAATGCAACCCGCTGAAGATCAAGGCTATAGAGAGGATGAAGATTCCCACCCGGCTGCGAGACATCCAGAAGTTCATCAGGTGCTTGGCTTCTCTTAACTGCTTCATCAGTCGGCTAGGGGAGAAGGCTCTTCCCCTATATCAACTCATGAAGAAAACCACTCACTTCGAGTGGAACGACCAGGCAGACGAAGCCTTCCACTAGTTAAAGAAGATGTTGATCACGCCGCCTGTCCTGGAGGCTCCGACTAAAAAAGAACCCATTCTCCTTTACATTGCTGCAACCAGCCGGGTGGCCAGCACTGTCATCGTGGTTCAGCGCTTAGCAGAAGGCAAGGCTCAGCTGGTCCAGAGGCCGGTGTATTATTTGAGCAAAGTAATGTCAACCTCGAAGCAGAACTACCCCCACTACCAGAAGATGTGCTATGGCGTGTAATTTGCCGCCAAGAAACTCAAGCCCTACTTTCAAGAGCACCCCATCTCGATCGTTTGCACTGCCCCGCTTGCCAAGATCATGGGCAGCCGGGATGCATCTGGCCGGGTGGCCAAGTGGGCCATTACGCTGGTTCCTTATACCATCTTCTACCAGCCTCACACCGCCATCAAGTCCCAAGTGCTGGTCGACTTCCTTGTCGACTGGGCCGAGACCCAGTATCTGCCACCGGCACCCGACTCCACCCATTGGCAGATGCACTTTGACGGATCCAAGATGCGCACTGGTTTAGGAACCGACATCATCCTCACATCCCCCCAAGGGCGACAAGCTCAGATACACGTTGCAAATCCACTTTGCCGCCTCCAACAATGTGGCCGAGTATGAGGCGCTCATACATGGGCTCCGACTGGCCAAAGAACTCGGCATACGCCGGATCCTTTGTTATGGCGACTCGGACTTGGTGGTCCAACAGTCGTCTGGTGATTGGGACGCCAAGGATGCAAACATGGCGAGCTACCGCTTCCTCATTCAGCAACTCAGTGGATATTACGAAGGGTGCGAGTTCCTTCATGTGCCACGGGCTGACAACGAGCAAGCAGATGCCCTGGCACGAATCGGCTCCACCCGGCAAGATATACCAACCGACGTCTCCCTTCAGCGCCTCCTCAAGCCGTCTGTCAAGACGTCTCCAGAATCAGATTCTATCTTTGTGCCGCCTGACCCTGATGCAGTCGGATCCAACTTGGGGATTGTGGCACGCGGCTCGGGGACTTCGGCAGGCGGCTCGGGGACTACTACGGTCCTACCCGGCCCGGGGACTTCAGAACCCGGCCCGAGGACTACAACAGTCGGCCCGGCGACTTCAATGACACAGCAGGTGGTGGCCGACTCCAACCCACCACCTCCCAACCCAACTTCCCTAGTCGCATGTGACAGCCTGGGTTTTGCCCTCTCTTCTTTGTGTGGTTTTCAGTTGGTTTGAATTTGAGTTTGGAGTTTTTGAATCTTTCATTTGGACTTAACCACTTGGGTACCCTTTGACTTTCACCCAAGTGCTTCAACTCCTTCCCAAACCATCACTCCCTCTTTGGTTCACCTCATAATATCATTTGGAATATTTTTCTTTAATGAAAAATATTCAATTTCCCCTCCTAAACCCTAGCTAGCCCTTTGTGCTCCAAAGCAACCCTAATTTTCCTTGCCCCTAAAATCCTGAGAAAAAATCCCAATTATTCTTTGAACCCTTAGGCACCTTTCTGAGGAAAAATAGTTCATCACTTTTTGTAATATTTTGGCTACAGAAAATATTTTCATTTCTGGACAGAAATGGTAGTTTCTACAGCAACTACCATTTTACTAGCTCCATTGTAGCTGGTTTTTCTTGTGCATCTTCACCTTAGTAAGTGTTGGCTAGCCTCCAAAGCCCAGCCCTCAACTCCCAGTGGTTTGACCACAGTAAACCTCCAAAGTTACTGTCCAGAAACTTACTTGGAGTGTAAACTCATTTCTACTAAACCTAGAACCCAACCCAATCATGGTAACACTCAAAACTACCACGGACTAAATGCTAGACATGAAGTTTGCGCTTAGGTTGGCCTGATGTCATAGTTCACGCGGTAACCGCGTTCGTCCAGGCATGCTGGCATACAAAACACGCGCTCTGAGTGCCGTAGAGCGCTCTGTTGCGCATGTGCTCGCTGCCTAGCCTGCCCGAGCGTGCCAAACCGCGCCACCATCTCCGTCTCCACTCACTTAACTCTGCCCTGGCACTCGCCGACGCTGGAGCTCGCCGCAGCGGGCACGGGCACGGTCTGGCCAACACCACAGTGCGTGGCGCACTGTGCTCGTCATCTTCCCCTCGCCCATGTGCTCGTCCGCGCTCGCCAGTAGTTCCTGCGTGAGCTCCGTCCTCTTCCCGCTCTTTCACTGACGTCGTTCGTCACCGAGCGCCGTGGACAGGTGTCCTCCGGCGGAGCCCGAACCCCCCTCACTGCTCGCCTATAAATACGGCCACCCCTAGCCTCCTCGACCACCCACATCCACTCCCACACACCCCACAAGCTAGTAGGAAGCCGTAGCCCGGCCGGGCAGGCCACGGGCTGCTGTCCTCGAGCTCGAGCTTGCTGGCAATCCCCTCGTGTCGTCCCCGCAGCTCCAGCCCCTTCCAGGCCAGGGCAACCCTTCCAGGGCCTCCGCCACTCTCTGGTGGTGCCGTCCCGCCCGGTTGGAGCTCTTGGACTTGCCCCTAGTCGCCGTCGTCTTCATCTCTGGCGACTGCTACCCTCTGCCTCCGCTGGAGAGGCTGTTTGCGACACCGTCCGACCACCCCTAGCCACTCTACGGGTACGGGCAGGTGCGCCTTCGTCTCCTCTATCGATCCCCCCTCTCGTTTGCTGGTGACATGCAAGGGCAACGGCTACCTTCAGCTTGCGCCTCTCTTCAGTGAGGCGCAAGCCTTCGGCCTCGAGGTGCGCACCCTCGCCAGCAAGCTCAGCTCTGATCCGGCTTGCTGTGTCCGTCGCCCCCTGGAGGAATTCCTGGCGAAGGGCGCGGCGCTCGCGAGCACGCCTGAGTACATCTTCCTCGTCATCCTCTGCCGCTCGCGAACCAGGGGGCACTAGGGTGGCATACCCCCTCCCAGCGCAGGGCTGGGGGCTGGTGCCCCAGCGGTCGTCAGACGGGCCGCACCAGGAGCCCGGCCTGGCACCGGTCCGTCCCCAGAAGAGAAGCTTAAAGCTGACTTCAACTAATCGCCGCTCACGATCAGGGAAGGAGCACGGGGCAAGCTGGTCATGCCCCAGGAGATCTCGTGAAGGGAGGACAGCAGGCGCTCAGGCTCGAGACGCCCCACAGGACGTGCCGCTTCTCCGACTGGCTGAGCGGCAGGAGCGCTGCTCGAGCCCGGCACACCCAGGGTCAGCAACAAAGGCGAGGCTTGGGGGGATGGCTCCTTGGCCGTCTCCGCAAATTCAGCAGGAAGGGCCCTGAGAAGGCCGCGGTTAGCTGCAAGAACCGGGAAATAAAGGAGCAAAGAAGAAAGAGTACTTACTCATCCGTGGCAAAGTACTTCCTACACTTCAGCAGGCGGCAAGGGCGATCTTCACCGCCCAAGGCCTCCTTCCTCTTGCGGAGGGCCTCGAAGTCTACTCGAAATCGACCCAAGCGCTGGGCGCAGGGGTCGTCTTGCGGCATGCTGGAGGCGTCGGGACGATCGGCGCTAATGGGACCGGCCTGAGGAGCACCACCGGGCGCCACCTCGTGAGGGACGATCGGAGCCTCGGGGGCCCCAGCCTCGGGAGCCGTAGGCCGGAGCTCCTCTCCTGCCACTGCTCCAGGGCAGGCTTCATGGGATGTCGCCTCCGGAGCCCCGCGAGGCATCTGCACCTTCATAATGTTATCCTTTTCGGCTCCCCGCAGTTCTCGTCTCACTGCTTCGTCACCTGGGACGAGGCCGCTTTGGGCAACTAGAAGGGCAACCATGGTGACAGGATTCTCGCGGGGCCCCCTGAGGCTAGTCGGGCGCGGTCCCCATTCATCGAAGCTAGGCATCTGCTTCACAAAATCGGCCCTGCCCGAACAAAGGTACAGGAGGGCACCATCATGTCGGAGGCTGCTCGGGGAAGGGTCGCTAGTCAGGACCTTGAGCACCGTCCTCAGTGCTTCAGGCGCTAGGTCCTCCTCCTGAAGCCGCATGCGGTCCTTGTGCCCCGCATAATCCCACATTCGGCGAGAGTGGCGCTGGAGAGGAGCAATGCGACACTAGAGGAACTCCTTCACCACCTTGGGCGCCGTCACATTGAGCGCCCTCAAGGTCTCGAAGCGGCGCCAAATGAAGACAAGCCGGGGGCTCACGAGCGCCTCATGAGCCCAGCCTGAGCTAGGAACAGCCGGCGCGGTTGGGTGTGAGAGCAGGGGGCTGGGTACCCCAACGTCCACGTACAACCACCGCTCTATGAACTTGGCCTCAGAAGGAGGAAGGCCAAAGTCGATCCCTGAAGCAGCCGTCTCTGGCACGCAAAGAAAGCTCACACACCCTGAGCACTGAGTAGGATCGCTCAGGCGCAGGGAGAAGAAATGGTGCAGCAGAGCAACGGAAGGAGGAATGCCCACCATTCCCTCGCAAACAAAAGCAAAGACGGCCAGGAGAGTAATGGACTCAGATCCGAGGTGCATCATGTGGATCTGATAATGGGAGAGCACCGCATTGAAGAAAGCAGAGAAAGGGGAACCAGACCCGCCCAGAAGGCGTCAGTGAAGAACCGGACCTCTGTGACGACCCTGTCGATAGAAGCGTGGGACACAGGCCAGGCCGTGGTCCGGCCACACTCGTTGAAGATGGTGGCAAGAGCAGAGCGGACCTTGCGTAGGGCCTCGGGATTGAGTATGATTGACTGATCGACGGCGGGGGCCACCGTCGGAGGCGAGTGAGGAGAAGGCGCGGGCTTCTTCCCCTTTTCCTTCTTCATTGGCGCCATGGTAGGTGAGAAAGGGGAGAGCTCAAGTTGGATTGGAGGCGAAGGTTGAGGCTCGAGGAAGAAGGAAGGGCAGGAAGCGCACGGGCGGCGAGAGGGGAGTAGCTGTGTGCAACCATGGGTCTGCCTAGCCAGGCGTATAATGAGGCATCGTGGGAAAGCGGAGACGCCCACATCCAATCAACCGCCATGCGGCGCCCAAGGCTGCAGGCTATTGGGGCCCGCAGCACTTCGCACTTGCCCCTTCACTTATCTGCTAAGCCAAGTCCGGGTGCACCTTGGGCCCGGGGGCTACTGTCGGTGATCTGGGAATGGGGGTCCCCAGACTTGCCTGCCTGCGGCCTGCGGCGTGGCTCAAGTGGGGGCCCAATGCAGCCCAACTTCATCAGCTCAAGCTCAAGACCCTCGCGAGGGGCCAAGCCTCGCGGGGCAGATGACAAGAAGCTTCCTCAGGAGCAGCCTCCTTAAGCAGGCTCGCGAAGAGGCGGAGAGATCAAGGCAGGGCACCTCCTGAGGGGCCCGTGACGCAAGCCATGACGATTGAGGACCAGGCGGGTGCCAGGCGGGCGCCGGCCTGCGCAGTGTCCTTATTTCCCTTTCAGTGCAAAGGGGGCAAGCACAGGCCAAGGCATCGGGCAAAGGTTACCATTTCGGTGCAACAAGACCAAGACCAGCAGAACGGCAGGATGGAGGTCATTGTGGAGCCCAGGGCGGCGTCACCGTCAGAGCCTTTGGCAGCCGAAGACCAACTTTAGTCAGGATAAGTGTACCAGATGTTCCCCTTCAAAATGGCCAATTGTTGGCGCCCTTCCCGCTCATTATTTGGGGAGAGGCCCAGGGCCTCGCTCTATAAATAGGACTAGCCACCCACAGGGTAGAGAGAGCCAGATCATCTAGAGATCAACCGGAGAGAGAGAGAGAGAAGCGACTGAACTCACCCAAGCAGTTCATCGCACCAGCTCAAGAACAGCCCCTCGCGAGGTTGTTCTCCCTTTGTACTGTTCATCATCATCCCCTGAGGCAATCCACCACACCACACACTGGAGTAGGGTATTACACCACAATGGTGGCCTGAACCAGTATAAATCTCGTGTCCCTTGTGTGTTCATCTTTCTTTCTTAGATCTTTGCGAGACTTAGAGACGTGAGCTGGTAGGGGAGAGATCTTTGTGCGCACCCTAGTGTTCAAACCTCAAGGGTCTGCCGGAACCCAAAATCCGACAGCCGCGCTTCTGATTGCTGCTCCCTAGTACTTCTATGTTGTGATCCTTCACAATTTAGCTCCAGTCTTTGACTATTAAGACTTGCTTGCTTCGAGAAATCTTGAATGCACTCATGTGCAATGTAGGATGTCTTGGTCGTAAGCTAACCATTGTCATGCGACCTTTAGGCTCGATCCAACGAGGCACAACACTCATCGGGAGTCCTTGTTGAAGAACATCATAGTAACATACTTAGTAATGAAGTTTAGCTTAAAAAATAATGTATGCAAAAGATGCACTGGTGAGGACAAATAGTAAAATTTTTACCATCTTTCCTAAATAGATGTGACTGTAGTTCAATACGCACACTAGTGGTTGCAAGTTTTGAGTACTAATATCTCAAAGTCCAGGAAAATAACCTGTCTTGACAGTATCAAGATCCTCAAGCCATGAAACATAATGACCTATCTCCTCGCAGTTTAGTTCAGCCCTGGGACAGTAGTATGTCTTGTCTACCAAGTACTGGACATGTTTGCTTGAATGGAAATAAGCTGCCAATAGAAATTAGTTGTCAACTCGAAATGTCGTTTAATTCTCTTTCTGGCAAATTTGAGGCACTCAATATTTCCTACATATTCTAGCACAAGTCATGCTTAAATTCATGGAAAAATCCGGCATGACCTTTGCTAAAATAGGATATATCAAGCACCTGTAATTTGCCAGAACAGAAATGAATCAACACTTCGGCAAAACGTAGGCCACTTGGATTTTCCCTGTGATAAAAAGATGTCCATACACATACAATGATGCTCAAACTTGCAGTTCCACCCGGATCAATTATCATAAGCATTCGCACATGATCTCACCCACTAAATACCATAGTTCTACTCTATTCAACACACCAGGAGTAGAGAAGGAGGAGGTGGACTTTTAGCTTACCAACTCGGGTGTCGAGGAAGTAGCTAGAGGTAGCTCCGATGATGATCACTCCAAGGAGACACGACTCTACAAAGCCTGCATATTCCATCGAGTGAAAATTTAGATCATCAAATCTCATATAGCATTCTTTGATGACAAAGTGATAATGACATAAAAATAATTAAATTTTCCAATACATTTCTATATTGAAAAACAAAACTATACCTATTCACTAATTTTCTATCCTATTCAAAAAACTTTTTTATATTCAAAAAACCTATTCACTAGTTTTCTATTACTAAAATTTCCTAGTTCTAGCCTTAACAAACTATGTCTAAAACATCCTAGTTCTAGCCCTAACATTTACTAAAAATACCTTAGTGAAACCCTAAATTATCTTATATATAAACCTGACATACTAAATTAAGCACTTACTAAATAAACTCCTTCTATTAAGTACTTACTAAATAAACTAAATTAAGCACTTACTAAATACAGTAAATAAACTACATGATCAGTGAGGAGAGATGGAGGGAGGAGGGAGGAGGAGGAGGGAGGAGAGAGGGGGAGAGGGTGGGAGGTCGAGGGAGGAGGGAGAAGGAGGGAGGAGAGAGGAGGAGGGAGAAGGAGGTGGGAGGAGGGGGGAGGATGGTGGGAGGAGGAGGAGGAGGGAGGAGGGTCACGGACGAATGAGGGAGGAGGACGTGGCTGGAGGAGGGAGTAGGGTGCGATAGGAGGAGGGAGGAGGGCGGTGGGAGGAGGAGGAGGAGGGGCGCTGCATACCGAGGAAGAAGAAGTGAGGGCGACATTGGCAATGCAGCGGCGGGGGAGGGTTGTACGTCGGCGACGACGGCAGACGACGTGCGTGGGAGAGTGAGAGTGGGAGTGGAGAGAAGGAGAGTGAGGGGTGGTTGGGGGAGCAGATAGGATGGGTTTAGCAGTAGCGCGTGTTAGGGGAAAGCACTACTGCTAAACTACTTAGCAGTAGCGCATTTCAGGGGAACGCGCTACTACCACACTTTGCCTGGCGGCAATAGTGTGGCAATATTAGTAGTAGCGCCCTTCGTCCTTGCCACGCTACTGCTATATCTGTAGCAGCAGCACCTTATGTGGATATGCGCTGCTGCTAAGTACCAGCAGTGCTTCGTTTTAACATGTGCTACTGCTAACGTTCTGTGTATAAGGTTTTCCCTAGTAGTGTGAGTTTAATTTCTCTATGTTTTGTAGTCAACCTCATGATAAAGAATTGCCTAGTAAGGATGAAATAATTGGTCTTGCTTCTATTGCTGTACCTCCAATTGATCCCTTATAATAATATTTGTTGGATCATGAAAATGATATGCACTTGCATGAAAGAAATGAAATAGATAAGATGTTCTTTGATCAACCGCCTATTCTTAAACACAATTTTCCTGTTGAAACTCTATGAGGTCCTCCTCCACCTAAAGGTGATCCTGTGTTTGAATTAAAACAATTGCTTGATACACTGATATATGCTTATCTTGATGAAAATAAGATATATCCTGTTATTATTAGTGCTAACCTTTCAGAGCATGAAGAAAAAAGATTACTTAAAGCTCTGAGGAAGCACCGTGTTGCTATTGGATATACTCTTGATGATCTTAAGGACATTAGTCCCACTCTATGCCAGCACAAGATTAATATGGAACCTGATGCTAAACCAATTGTTGATCATCAATGACAATTAAATCCTAAGATGAAGGAAGTGGTAAGAACTGAAATATTAAATCTTCTGGAAGCAGGTATAATTTATCCTATAGCTCATAGTAGATGGGTAAGTCTCGTTCATTGTGTTCCTAAGAAAGGAGGCATTACTATTGTTCCAAATGATAAAAATGAGCTTATTCCACAAAGAATTGTAACTAGTTATAGGATGGTAATTGATTTTAGAAAATTAAACAAAGCTACTAGAAAAGATCATTACCCCTTGCCTTTTATTGATCAAATGTTAGATAGACTATCTAAGCACACATACTTTTGCTTCCTTGATAGATATGTTGGTTTCTCTCAAATACCTATATCACAATCCGATCAAGAGGAAACCACCTTTACTATCCCTTTTGGAACTTATGCTTACAGACATATGCCTTTTGGTTTATGCAATGCACCTGCTACATTTCAAATATGTATGACTGCTATATTCTGTGACTTTTGTGAAAATAATGTTGAGGTTTTCATGGATGTTTTTTCCATTTATGGAACTTCTTTTGATGATTTCTTAGGCAACCTTGATCGAGTTTTGTACAGACGTGAACAAACTAATCTTGTCTTGAATTGGGAGAAGTGTCACTTTATGGTAAATGAAGGTATTGTGTTGGGGCATAAAATTTCTGAACGAGGTATTGAAGTAGACAAAGCTAAAGTTGATGCAATTGAGAAAATGCCATGTACTAAAGATGTCAAAGGTATAAGAAGTTTCCTTGGTCATGCTGGTTTCCATAGGAGGTTTATTAAAGACTTCTCTAAAATTTCTAGGCCTCTTACTAATCTCTTGCAAAAATATGTTCCATTTGTTTTTGATGATGATTGTGTAGAAGCCTTTGGAACACTTAAGAAAGCCTTGACCTCTGCACCTATTTTTCATCCACCTGATTGGAACTTGCCTTTTGAAATTATGCGTGATGCTAGTGATTATGTTGTTGGTGATATTTTAGGAAAGAGTTGATAAGAAATTAAATGTTATCCATTATGCTAGTAAAACTCTAGACAGTGCTCAAAGGAATTATGCCACTACTGAGAAAGAATTCCTAGTAGTTGTGTTTGTTTGTGATAAATTCAGATCTTACATAGTTGATTTTAAGTAATTATTCACACTGATCATGTTGCTATTAAATACCTTATGGAAAACAAAGATGCTAAACCTAGACTCATTAGCTGGGTTCTTTTGCTACAAGAGTTTGACCTGCATATTACTGATAGAAAAGGAGCTGAAAATCCAGCAGCAGATAACTTGTCTCACTACTAGAACCAGGACCTTTGCCATCAGCCGGTTCTTTGTCGTCAGCTAACTGATGGCGAAGAGGTTCTTTGCCATCAGCTTGAGGAAATCGGACGGCAAAGAAGCAGCTCGCGGCAAAGAAATTGTTTGTCATCCGCAAAATCTTTGCCGTTAGCTAGCTGGTGGCATAGAACCTTTGCTGTCTGCTAGCGGACGGCAAAGATGCAAGATGGGCAGCTGGAGAGAGCCACCTAACGGCCACTTTCTTTGCCATCCGCTAGCTGATGGCAAAGAATCTTTGTCGTCCACTAGTAGACGGAAAATAAAGTGGCCAAACTAACGTCCGTTAGCTAGGCTCTTTGTTGTCTGCTAGCGGACGCCAAAGAGTTGTGCCCTATCTAACAAAATGCCCAGCACCGCCCCTCTCTCCCCACCTCTCTCTCCCTCCCCTCATCCCAACCCCGCGCCGCCGCCCCACCCCGCCGTGCCGCCCCGGGACGCCTTGCCCCGGCAACCCCAGCCCACCTCAACGCCCCGCGGCGCCGCCCCGTCCACGTCAGGCCGCTCCGCCCCACGGCGCCGCCCTGCCCCTCCACGTCGGTCCGCCTCGCCGCCCCGGCCGCTCCAAGGTGAGACTTTTTTTCTGTTTTTTTAGATTTAGTTTAATTAGGTTTAGTATAATTTAGTTTAGGTTTTGTTTAGTTTAGTTTAGGTTTAGTATAGTTTAGGTTAGGTTAAGTTTCTGTTTAGTTTAGGTTTAGTTTAGTTAGTTTGGTTTAGGTTTAGTTTAGTTAGTTTAGTTTAGGTTTAGATTAGTTTACTTTAGGTTAAGTTTCTAGTTTATTTTGAACATGTGAAATTTGTTGTTGTTGTTTTAGTTAATGCATTTATTCCCGCATCAGCGTCGATGATGCCTATCCCGCATCCTCGTCGTCGACTCAGCGGAGGAGGCCTGCTTGATCAGAGGGGCCATGTCCGAGACTGGGCTCCGCCGGGCTAGTACTGGGAGGCTCTACCTTTCGAGGGGCGCAACTTGGTGAGGAGCCAGCCCATCGTTGACCCGAACCTTGTTTGGTGGTGGTCGCGTGGGCTAGTGACGGTGACGAGGCTTCCCGACACGATGGAGGTGGTACGTCACCGTGTCAGCGAGGAGGACGAGCACGTCCGTCACTACATGGTTGCGTTGGAGAGCAGGTTCAACAATACCTGGCAGGTTCTTCAGGGACCTCACCGGAGCAATGATCCTGTGATGGTTCCTTCTCTTTGGGTGTCCACCGCCCGCGCCGATACCCATCGTTCCCTACGGTTCTAGCTGTATTAGCGATGCTATATGTATGATACTATTCGAGATGTATTAGTGATAATATTCGACGATGTACGGATGCAACAGATGATGTAGTTTTGATTATTGAATGCATGCTAATTTAGTTTACCTGGGGACAAGCGGGTTAGGGGGTTCCTCAGTGTCGATGGTACCCTAAATAGCAAGTATCGTCAGTGCGAGATACATGTGGATGTCGGTGTCGAATACTACATCCACGTCCCACAAGTGACACAGGGGTCCTGCGTCCGCAGCAATAGTTCTCGGTGTCGATGGCGGTCGAATACCATCGCAAATTTTTCTGGCAGACTCTAAGATGACGATTGAAAGCTAAGTGTTAAAACTTGAAACACTCAAGCTGACTCAACTTGGTTTGGTTGTTTGAACTTTCAAAACTTGGCTTTAATCCTCATTGCAAAGGCTGCCAGACAAATTTGCTAAGGTGTTCGACCGTCATCGGCCACCAGAACTATTGTCGCGGGACGCCGGGCGCCGGGTCACTTGTGGGACGTGGATCTAGTGTTCAACGCCGAGCGCCTCATGTATCTTGCACCGATGATACTTGCTATTTAGGGTTCTATCGACGCCGAGGAACCCCTAACCCGCTCGTCCTGTTGTAAATATTTAGGTAGGTTGACGGAAAAAACAATATTGTTATGAAACTCATCTTTCGATTTAAATGTGCGGTTTTTTCATCGCTGCGAGGGTCTAGTGTTCGACGAGCTCTGTCCCTGCGTTCGTCGGTTAGCACAAATGACATCTCCTCCCCCCCTTGATTTGCTCTGTTCCGGTCTTCGTGCCGATGAAACTTGCTAGCTATAGGTGTCTTCAATCATCAGTATGCGTGACCACTATGTGTCTCCCGTTTGAAAGGGTTACATCTATAAATATGCATGCGTTTGCATATTTATAACTTTGATTCTTTTGAATTGTCCAACATTATCCATGTACAGCCCGAGTATGTGTAGATTAGGTTCGTTTTCCCATATGCTCTGCCCCGGATCCGATGCAGAATTTCATCAGTGCCTCCCTGTTGTTCTCCGAGTACACATCTTCTCTGCTTATTGTCGAGACGTGTATCAGGAGAACAACGGGGAGGTGCTGCCAAAATTTTGCGTCGGATTCAGAGCAGAGCATGGGAAAACAAACCCAATCTACACATACTCGAGTGGGATTAGGACCTATCTTTACCTATTAGCATCTAGGTTGCATGGACATAATAAAAGTTACAAACTCCATTAACTGATGAATATATACATGTTGATTAATTTATATATATATTTCTTATGTGTCCAGTAGCTAGGCAAGATGAGTGATCGTGCGTGGATGTACACTGATCACACTAGTCAGAAAAACATGACAACTGAATGGTTAACAAAAACCAAGGGGTTTCTGAGAACCGCATTTGCAAATGGCCAGAGGACAACCTGGTGCCCCTGTGCAGGGTGCAACAATTAGCACAAGAGAACAGAGGATGAAATGGGCAAACACTTGCAGAAGAGGGGTTTTACACCAGATTATACGGTGTGGACATTTCATGGCAAGTCTGGCCAACGCGCCAGAGTTGAGGTGCTTCGTCGTCGCACCGACGAGCATGGTACCGAGATGCAAGACATGGTGCAAGACTTTGATGATGCTCGGGACTCAGACGATGAGATGGAGGAATCTGCAAAGGCCTTCAATGAAATGTTGGACTCTTCAAAATGTCCTCTCCACGAGCACACTAAGCTTTGTTAGATGGATGCCATCTCACAAATAATGGCTCTAAAGGCTCAATTCAACTTGGGCAGAGAATGCTACGACGTGATGATGACAGTATTTGGACGTTTTCTACCCAAAGGTCATGTACTACCAGCAAACCAATACCAGTCAGACAAAATCCTCCATGCTCTTAAGATGCCCTATGAGAAGATACATGCCTGTGAGAATGGATGTGCCTTATTTAGGCTTCAGTATGCAGACTTGAACTATTGTCCCATTTGAAAGTCATCCAGGTATGTTGTGGTAGACAACGGTATGGGTGAGAAGACACATACCAAAATCCCCGTCAATGTTCTTTGGTATATGCCAATCGTACCAAGACTTCAACGTCTTTTCATGGTCAAAGAGACGGCAAGACAGATGACATGGCACAAAACGGGTAGAAGAACCCAACTAGATGTAGATGGGAAGCTGATGATGGTGCACACATCAGACGGTGAAGCGTGGAAGCACTTCGATGCATTACATGATGACAAAGCGGTAGATCTGAGGCATCCTCGAGTCACCATTAGCATGGATGGGTTCAGTGTGTTTGGTCTGACGGCAACCCAATACAGTTGTTGGCCCGTATTTGTCATTCCACTCAATCCCCCCCGGATAGATTATGCAAAGAAAGAACATTTTCCTGATGTTAATAATTCCAGGGCCGAACTATCCGGGGAAGAATATGAATGTGTACATGTAGCCGCTGAAGGACGAATTGCAAGAAGCCTAGGATAATGGGTTCAAGACATACGACGCCTTTAGCAAAAAGAACTTCATAATGCGTGTGTGGTACATGTACTCGACGCATGACTTGCCGGCTTATGTGTTATTCGTTGGCTGCTGTGTGCATGGAAGGTTCCCGTGCCCCACATGCAAGGGAGCTCTTCAGTTTCATTGGCTTGAGGCCGGTCGCAGGTTTTCTTACTTCGACATGCATAGACCGTTCCTGCATCCTCGCCATAAGTTCAATAAGGAAAAGCATAACTTCATCAAAGGTAGAGTTGTGAAAGACTCTGCACCACCTCCGCTGACAGGCCAAGAGATCCTGAATCAGTTAAACGCTCTCGAGCCAGATCCAGAGCGCCCAGGATATTTCAAGGGGTATAATTCGCAACATGCCTGGACTCACAAGACATGCTTGTGGGATCTTCCTTACTTCAAAGACCTCCTTTGCCCACACAACATCGACGTGATGCACACTAAGAAGAATATCACCGAGGCGCTTTCTGGTACATTGTTTGGCATAGATGGGAAGTCAAAGGATAATCTTAAAGCAAGAGTCGATCAGGAGGCGCTATGTCATAGACCGTTACAAAACATGCAACCACCGAAAGGAAAGAAGAACTGGACAAAGCCAACGGCATGGTTCAATCTTGGAAGGCCAGCTATGAGGGAAATTATCTTGTGGGTGAAAATGCAGTTGATGTTCCCCGATGGGTATGCAGCGAATCTAAAGAGGGGAGCGAGTCTTGAAAAATTGAAGATATTTGGTCTCAAGAGTCATGATTGGCACATATAGATTGAGCGGGTAATGCTGGTGATGTTGCGTAGATTCATCCCTGAGGATGAATGGTTAGTACTGGCAGAGCTGAGCTATTTCTTCAGTGTTCTTTGTGCTAAAGAACTATCGCCTGACATAGTAGAAGAAATGGAAGAGTTGGCACTGGAGTTGATCTGCAAGTTAGAGAAGATATTTCCGCCGGGCTTCTTTAATCCAATGCAGCACTTGATTTTGCATCTCCCAACCGAGGCAAGTTGGGGGGCCTATGCAGAATCATTGGTGCTACGCAACTAAGAGGATGCAGAAGACGCTTGAGAAAAATGTAAAAATAAACGTAGAATTGAAGCATCAATGGCCAAGGCATTCACAGCACACTACGAAGCCAAAAATTGTCATTTGCATAATCCGAAGCCTCAGTACAATGCCGGCGACCCTAAAAAGGTTCGATCCAACCTCAGCCTATTCAAAGGGGATCTGGCACTAGTCAGTGCTTCTAATTCCTTAACATTGGATTTTGAAGAATGCCCGACCATTTCGTTGTATATATTCAACAACCTAAACGAAGTATGACCGTACATCGAGTAAGTTCTCGGTACATTGTTTTGCAACTTCTAATTCCTTTGAACTACTCTTATTCCCGAATAAATTTGATACAGTCGATACATCACCAAATCCTCGTATGGAGCGGTGATCCAAAAGGATTTCGTCAAAGAGTATGAGCTTCTGGCAAAGCATAGAGGCAGCTATCCCGGTTTCATCTCTTGGTTCAAACAAATGGTAATTTCCATTAGACCATTTCATTTCTTCGTCTTATTTGTGGCTAATGCAACAATCCCTTTCATATTAAATGTGTAGGCTAATTCAGAGCTTATGGACGCTGAATTGAGACAAGTCACTAATTGTTTTGACTATAAGGTCTGTTCATTTGACAAATACGACATCAACGGGCTTTTGTACCTATTGCAAAGAGCTATCTATGGCCGACCGAAAGTCTAAAATTTTTTGTGTCTCTGCTATCAGCGAAGGAGATACCGAGTATTATGGAAGAGTTGAAGAAATTTATGAACTTCAATTCTATGGTGCAAACCCACGAGATGTCATAGTCTTCAAATGTTATTGATTCCAGCCGAAGGAGACTAGAAGGACTCATGAACATATAGGGCTAGTGGAAATCAATCAAAGCACCCATTTGGATGTTCCTGATGTCTATATTATGGCTCAACAGGCAACCCAAGTTTTCTATCTATAGTGGGCATGTCAAAGTGATCCTAATCTGAAAGGATGGGATGTCGTTTATGAAGTGCCGCCATGTGTTAGACCACCTCCCCCAAATGAAGATGATTATGAACCTCACATTAACCCAGACACATATCAAGGAGAATTCTTCCAAGAAACACGTCTTTCCAAAAAATGTTTCAAGAACCACTCTACTTCACCCCAGAACATTGAACTAGACAGCGATAGTGAACCCGACTTCACCCCTCTGCCTGAACAAGAAGAGCCTGAACTAGAAGAGGTTACTGTTGCGGATGACCTGTCAATGCTGGACAGATTACGTAGAGGTGGCCTTCCACATGATGATGCATTTATTAATGATGATGATTTTCGGTGTTCTGGATACGGGGGTACCCAGACTTGCCTGCATGCGGCCCACTTCGTGGCTCCATCGACGGCCTGGTACAGCCCAACTTCGGCACCAACAACCCAAGACCCTCACGAGACGGACGGCGCCAAGACCTCCAAGGGGATCAGCCTCCTCAGGCTGGCTCCCGAGGGGCAGAGAGTTCTATGCAAGGTGCACCTCACGAGGCTCAGCTGGCGTGAGCCATTCACGACTAAGTCCAGGCGGGTGCCAGCAGGCACAGAGTACCAGTTTCCTCTTTGGTGTAATTGAGGCGAGCAGCAGGTGCGGAGTCCCGAGGAATCAACCAAGGTTTCCATTCTGGTGCAACGAGACCAAGACCGCCAGGACGGCAGGACGGAGGTCATCGCCGAGCCCGCCGCAGTGTCACGACCAAAGGCTTTTTGTAGGTGAAGACCACTTTAGTCTGGATAGGATGTACTTCCTGTCCCCCTTCAAATCTGGCCATTGCACTAGTAGAAAAGGGGGCAATGGTCCAGGCCAGGTCAGCCCATTAGTCCCAGTTAAATCCAGAACCGGGACCCATGGGGGCATTGGACCCGGTTCGTGAGCCCCGGGGGCCGGCCGGGCCACGTGGGACATTGGTCCCGGTTCGTCTGGACCTTTTGGTCCCGGTTGGTGGGACAAACCGGGACCAATGTGCCTCGCTCCTGGCCCACCACCATTGGTCCCGGTTCGTGGCCTGAACCGGGACCAAAGGCTGCCCTTTAGTCCAGTTCTTGCCATGAACCGGGACCAATTAATTGCCTATATATACCCCTTGCCCGTGAGCAGAGCACTCCCACTGCTCTATTTTTCGTGGCCGGCGAGGAGAGAGCTTTGTGGTGCTCTAGCTCACCTCCTATGCACACGAGGTGTTTGATGGAATGCCCGAGCCACACTACTTAAGCTTTCTCCTCTCCAAGCTCGACCTCCAAGCTCCATTTTCCTCAATATTTGTCTAGGTTTAGCGGCCCATCACGTCCCGTCCCCGTCTTCACCGCCGTCGATCGCCCGCGCCGATCTCGTCGCCGGCACCACCGTGGTGAGCCTCTTGTTCTTATCTTCTTTCTGAAAGGAAAAAAAATTCTTACTTGTATGTTTATATAGATACTTGTATAATTTTCTTACTTTTATTATTGCATCTTATATAGTGCGATGGTTTTGGTATCCGCCCCCGTCGGCCCTCGTCCTGTCTATGATTCGGATGTGGTATATATTATCTTTTCATAACTATTGGTTCATTTATTGTTTATGACAATTATGCCGACCAACGTGACATAGATTTTATTTATCTAGGAGTTTGTTGATCCGGAAATTCCAACCGACCCTATTGTCGAGAGGTTAAATTTAGTTGAAGAAGAAAACAATTTCTTGAAGGAAAAAAATAGAAAAATTGAGGAGGAGAAGATGGTATTGGAGTTGCATGTTGCGGATGTCGTCGATGATCACAAGATCAAGATGGATGCAATGCGCTTGAAGATTAGAAAGATTAGAAAATATGCCATTCATACCGAGGCTTGGTATCATTATGCCGTTGGATCAGTTGTTACATTGGTTGCGATTATGATCGCATTTGTTTTTGCATTGAAATGGTTTACATAGTTTCAATGTATGGTTTAATTAATTTAGATGCTCTGCAGAGCTTTATGTTGTTAGATGAGAACTATGTATGTACTTTGGTTTTAATATGATGATGAACTTCTATTAATTTGGTCACATGATTATCTATTCATGATGTTCTGTAATGATTTTTGGCACACTTAATTATATATAATGCACGCAGATGAACCGACAATGAATGTACGGTTCAAGACACACCTCCGAGTACATTAAGGGTGTGCATGATTTTCTCGAAGTGGCTGAGGAAAACAAGCAGAATGGTTTTATGTGTTGTCCATGCCCTATATGTGGGAATACGAAGTCTTACTCTGACCGGAAAATCCTTCACACCCACCTGCTTTACAAGGGTTTCATGCCACACTATAATGTTTGGACGAGGCACGGAGAAATAGGGGTTATGATGGAAGACGGCAAAGAAGAAGAGTACGATGACAACTATGTGCCCCCTGAATACGGTGATGCTACTGAACATCAAGAGGAACCAGACGATGTGCACGATGATGCTGCAACGGGCGAAGCTGCTGAAGATCAAGAGGAACCAGACGATGTGCCCGATGATGATGATCTCCGCCGGGTCATTGTCGATGCAAGGTCGCAATGCGAAAGTCAAAAGGAGAAGCTGAAGTTCGATCGCATGTTAGAGGACCACAAAAAAGGGTTGTACCCCAATGGCAAAGATGGCAACACAAAGCTCGGTACCATACTAGAATTGCTGCAGTGGAAGGCAGAGAATGTTGTGCCTGACAAAGGATTTGAGAAGCTACTGAAAATATTGAAGAAGAAGCTTCCAAAGGATAACCAATTGCCCGACAGTACATATGCAGCAAAGAAGGTCATATGCCCTCTAGGATTGGAGGTGCAGAAGATACATGCATGCCCTAATGACTGCGTCCTCTACCGTGGTGCGTACAAGGATCTGAACGCATGCCCGGTATGCGGTGCATTACGGTATAAGATCAGACGAGATGACCCTGGTGATGTTGACGGCGAGCCCCCCAGGAAGAGGGTTCCTGCGAAGGTGATGTGGTATGCTCCTATAATACCACGGTTGAAACGTCTGTTCAGAAACGGAGAGCATGCCAAGTTGATGTGATGGCACAGTGAGGACCGTAAGAAAGACGGGAAGTTGAGAGCACCCGCTGACGGGTCACAGTGGAGAAAAATCGAGAGAAAGTACTGGGATGAGTTTGCAAGTGACCCAAGGAACGTATGGTTTGCTTTAATCACGGATGGCATTAATCCTTTCGGGGAGCAGAGCAGCAATCACAGCACCTGGCCCGTGACTCTATGTATCTATAACCTTCCTCCTTGGATGTGCATGAAGCGGAAGTTCATTATGATGCCAGTTCTCATCCAAGGCCCTAAGCAACCTGGCAACGACATTGATGTGTACCTAAGGCCATTAGTTGAAGAACTTTTACAGCTGTGGAATGGAAACGGTGTACGTATGTGGGATGAGCACAAACAGGAGGAATTTGACCTAAAGGCATTGCTGTTCGTGACCATCAACAATTGGCCTGCTCTCAGTAACCTTTCAGGACAGACAAACAAGGGATACCACGCATGCACGCACTGTTTACTTGACACCGATAGTATATACCTGGGAAGCTGCAGGAAGAATGTGTAGCTGGGCCATCGTTGATTTCTTCCGACCAACCATCAATGTCAAAAGAAAGGCAAGCATTTCAAAGGCGAGGCAGATCACTGGAAGAAGCCCGTCATGCATACCGGTGATCACGTACTTGCTATGGTCAATGATTTACACGTAATCTTTGGAAAGGGTCCCGATGGACTAGCTGTTCCGAGTGACGCTGGGGGACACGCACCCATGTGGAAGAAGAAATCTATATTTTGGGACCTACCCTACTGGAAAGACCTAGAGGTCCGCTCTTCGATCAACGTGATGCACGTGACGAAGAACCTTTGCGTGAACCTGCTAGGCTTCTTGGGCGTGTATGGGTAGACAAAAGATACAGCTGAGGCACGGGAGGACCTGCAACATTTGCACAAAAAAGACGGCATGCCTCCAAAGCAGTATGAAGGTCCTGTCAGCTATGCTCTTACCAAAGAAGAGAAGGAAATCTTCTTTGAATGCCTACTTAGTATGAAGGTCCCGACTGGCTTCTCGTCGAATATAAAAGGAACAATAAATATGGCAGAGAAAAGTTTCAGAACCTAAAGTCTCATGACTTCCACGTGATTATGATGCAACTGCTTCCGGTTGCATTGAGGGGGCTTCTACCGGAAAACGTCTGATTAGCCATTGTGAAGCTATGTGCATTCCTCAATGCAATCTCTCAGAAGGTGATCGATCCAGAAATCATACCAAGGCTAAGGAGTGATGTGGTGCAATGTCTTGTCAGTTTCGAGCTGGTGTTCCCATCATCCTTCTTCAATATCATGACGCACGTCTAGTTCATCTAGTTGACGAGATTGTCATTCTGGGCCCCGTATTTCTACACAATATGTACCTCTTTGAGAGGTTCATGGGAGTTCTAAAGAAATATGTCCGTAACCGCGCTAGGCCAGAAGGAAGCATCTCCATGGGCCATCAAACAGAGGATGTCATCGGGTTTTGTGTTGACTTCATTCCTGGCCTTAAGAAGATAGGTCTCCCTAAATCGCGGTATGAGGGGAAACTGACTGGAAAAGGCACACTTGGAAGGGACTCAATAATAATGCAGGGACGGATATTCTTGGTCTCAAGCACACTACACAGTTCTACAAAACTCTACCTTGGTGACCCCGTATGTCGATGAACACAACAACAGTCTGCGCTCCAAACACCCGGAGCAGTGCGACGACTGGATTACATGTGAACACATCAGGACTTTCAGCAATTGGTTGGAAACACGTCTCAGAGGTGACAACACTGTTTGTGATGAGTTGTACTTGTTGTCCAGGGGACCATCTTTGACTTTATTGATTTGGAAAGGATACGAGATAAATGGGAATACATTTTACACGATTGACCAAGATCAAAAGAGCACCAACCAAAACAGCGGTGTCCGCTTTGATGCAACAACCGAGAGGGGAAAGGACACATATTATGGTTACATAGTGGACATATGGGAACTTGACTACGGACATGATTTTAAGGTCCCTTTGTTTAAGTGCAAATGGGTCAATCTGTCAGGAGGCGGGGTACAGGTAGACCCACAGTACGGAATGACAATAGGGGATCTGAAAAATCTTGGGTACACTAACGAACCATTCGTCCTAGCCAATGATGTGGCACAGGTTATCTATGTGAAGGACATGTCTACCAGACCGAGAAAAGGAAGAGATAAGGAAGAGAATACATCATACGATGAGCCAAAGCGTCACATAGTTCTTTCAAGAAAAAGGGACATCGTGGGAGTGGAGGGCAAGACAGACATGTCTGAAGATTGTGAAAAGTTTCATGAAATTCCTCCCTTCAAAGTCAAGGCTGACCCCAGCATCCTGATAAACGATGAAGATTATCCATGGTTACGGCGCAATAAGCAAATAACACAAGCGAAAAAAAGTGAAGACTTTCTCCCGCAACTATTATGATGATACCATGCCAACTTTGTAACAGACGAGTATGATACCATTGTCCGTTTTGTACATGCACATGCTATGTGGGTGTATTTATGATAGCATGCCAACTTTCAACTTTTTCAGAGTTCATTTGAAATACTTTAATGTCTTATGGTTCGGCCCTCGTAATACCATTAATCCCGTTTCGCCCCTTGTCAACTATGTTCTCACCAAGAACACTCTATAGGCGCATCTATGTTCATTTTTTTAGTAAAGTTAATCACAAACTTGTGATTCACACAAATTTCAAAGAATTCAGATTTTAACTATTCAAATTTGAAAACTAATGGCACTAACAGAAAGTTTATAATTTTGCTGACCTAAAAGAAAAAAGAATTAAAAATAAAGTAAAAAACAAAAGAAAATAAATAATGCATAAAACAAAATAAAAATAGCAACAATAAGTATTTTGTTGTAAGTAGAAACAAAATAAAATAAATAAAGCAACAAAGAAAACAAAAAAACAAAAAAAGTGTTTTCAAATTTGAAAACTAATGGCACTAACAGAAAGTTTATAATTTTTCTAAATCTAAAAGAAAAAAAGAATTAAAAAATAAAGCAAAAAAAAATAATGCAGAAAACAAACCAAAAAACTAGAAAATAATTAAAAATAGCAACAATAAGTATTTTGTTGTAAGTAGAAACAAAATAAAATAAATAAAGCAAGAAAGAAAACAAAAAAACAAAAAAAGTGTTTTCAAATTTGAAAACTAATGGCACTAACAGAAAGTTTATAATTTTCCTAAAACTAAAAGCAAAAAGAATTAAAAAAATAAAGCAAAAAACAAAAGAAAATAAATAATGCAGAAAACAAAAAAACTGGAAAAAAAATAAAAATAGCAACAATAAGTAAAGAAAACAAAAAAAACAAAAAATGCCACCTACTGGCCCCCACGGCCTGAATACGACTAGAAACCCTGCCATGGGCCAGGATTCAGGCCCGCAGAAGGCCCAGCAGGCCCACAAGCAAAGCAGTGTCAGATTAGGCCCAGTGGCCTGCAGTTCAGAGGAGTTCGAGTGGGAAGAGGCAGCGGTGCTTATAAACAGGTGCGGGGCGCTCTCAACTAGCGAGGTGGGACTAAACTCCCACCACCACGCCGCTGTGCAAGGCCATTGGTCCCGGTTGGTGCCACGAACCGGGACCAATGCAACCCTTTGGTCCCGGTTCGTGGCACCAACTGGGACCAATGCCCCCCCTTTAGTCCCGGTTGGTGCCACCAACCAGGACCAAAGGCCGCCGCTTCCCGCCCTTTGGGCTGCTGAAGAGAGGCCTTTGGTCCCGGTTGGTGGCACCAACCGGGACTAAAGGGGGCATTAGTCCCGGTTGGTTTCACGAACCGGAACCAATGCTCTTGTTATATATACAGCACTTAGGAAAATTTGACGAACACATCGCCAGTTGCCCCCCGGCCCGCCCGACGACGCCGAGCTCGTCGACGCCGCCAGGCTGCCCAGATCGACATCGTCCGCTGCCCCGATGCCGCCCGCCGCCCAGACACCATCCGCGCGCCCCCGTCGTCGCCCCTGCCCCGCCGCCGCCAGGCGCTGCCCCGACGCCACCCGCCGGACGCCCCCGCCGACACCGTCGTCGTCGCCCGCGCCCGTCGTCGCCGTCGCCCCGAGCATGCCCGGGCACGCCCCTGCCCCACGACCCGCCCCCATCGTCGCCGTCATCGCTCGCCACGCCCCTGCCCCGGCCCGCCGTGGTCGTCGTCACCCATGCCCTCGCGTCGCCGCCGTCGCCCTCGCCGGCCGCCCCCGTTGTGAGCCGACGCCGTTGAGGCTCTGTGTTCAGTGCTTTTTTTCATACATACATGTGTATTTTTTTATTCATTGCATTTTTTCATATATATAATTAATGTATATATGTATGTGGTAGCTATATGATGAAATGGATGTCGCTATGTATGTATGAATATAATGTTCATAGCATTTTTTTGTTTATATATGTTTTTTCATATATGTATCTATTTTTCTTCTTCTCCTCTATTCTTTCTTCTTCTCCTCTTCTTTTCTTCTTTTTTCTCTCTTTTCTTCTCTTCCTTCTTCTTCTTCTCTTCTTCCTTCTTCCTTCTTCTTCTTCTTTTCTTCTTCTTCCTCTTTTCTTCCTTTTATTTTCCTTTCTCGAGGGAGAAGAAGAAAAAGAAGAGGAGAAGAAGAAGAAAGGAATAGAGGAGAAAGAAGAAACTTCAACACGAGGGGGGGGTACCGATACCCCTCCCCGATAACATTATTTTCCCATGTATATGTATGTCGCGTCGTTGTCGATATAACCCCCTCGAGATAACTTCGACATGAGGGGCGGTCGATATATATACCCCTCGACCGTGATAACTTATACCGGCAGCACCCCCTCGGCCCTCTCGCTCGACCAAAACTCTCGAGGACACCCAAACCCTAGAGAGAAAACGATGTTGGTCTCCTACCCCTCCCGCCGCGCCCCTACCCGACAAATTAACTCTCTCGAGGCCACCCAAATTTACCAAGTTAAAAGAGCGCGTTGTCGTCGAGGCCACCCCAAACCCTTGAAGCGTTGTGTCGAGGCCACCCCAAACCCTAGAGAAGCAGCGTCGAGGCCACTAACATGATTCCTTATTGTGATTATCTAGCTAGTTCTATGTTTGCCACTAATATATATCCATCTGTACCATGTTTGAATAATAATTGACATGTTATAAATATTTGCAGAAACTATGGAGCACTCCCGAGATGAAGCAACAGAAGCAATGTTGGGGGATATAATCGCACAAGGAAGTGATGAAGTTGCGTCATTACTAAACGACACCGATGGTCAGGAAGGACTGGGTGAAGAAGAGGGCTATGTTCATGATGGCTTCGGCCCATTAATGCCGGTACAAGAAGAGGGCTATGTTCATGATGGCTCCGGTGACATAATGGAGGTACAAGAAGGAGACCGTGCTGATTGCTCCGGTGACCGAGCCGAGTCCGGCCAATTATATATATATTAGTTAAGCCCGTGCTGACTAGTTAATTTATGCATCCATTGTTTTGGTATATGCACACATACTAATTACTCTTGTCTTTCTTCCTTTTAATTTCTAGCCCTCCGGATTGAGCACAACTTCGGTAAGGAGACGAGGCCCGAAGAAAAAGTTGAGCTCGGATGAAAGGTTTGAGATCAGAGAAATCGCGCCCGACGGTAAACCGATTGAACCCATCCGGACAAAGAACACGTTTTCTGCTCAGTGCGGGGTTTTTGTTAGGGACAAGATCCCGATCAGCATCCAGCAATGGTATAAGCCTAAGGAGGAAGACCCTGAGGTGTCTTATGTCAATGATATGCAGAAAGAAGAACTTTGGACTCAGCTGAAGGCAAATTTCACCCTACCGCCAGAGGAGGATTCGGAGAAGCCAGTTAAAGAGCAATTAATCAAGTCTTGTGCTCTTAAGAAGATGGCAACCCTATTCAGGAGGTGGAGGAAAGAGCTGAACAAGTTTGTCGACAAAGAAGAGACACCAGAATTCATCGGCAAATATGAGAAGATCAAAGATCACTGGCCCGCATTTGTGGCCCACAAGACATCGGAAAAGAGTAAGAAGATGTCGGCGACAAACAAGCAAAATGCTGCAAAGAAGAAGCTTCACCATAGCACGGGGTCAGGTGGCTACCTCAAAGCCCAGCCTAAGTGGTCCAAGGCTGAGAATGATCTGCTTGAAAAAGGGATCGAACCAGAGACAATGAACTGGCCAGACCGTTGCTGGACTTGGTTCTTCGGGGCTGGCGGAACATTGGACCCTATATCAGGGAAGTGCCGTTGGACGGACGAGCAACTAAAAATACCAGTCAAGAACCTTCGGCACTATATCAATGCAGCGCAGCGAGGGACGTTCGTTCCAGACAGGGAGAAGGACGAGCTCACAATGGCCCTCGGGAATCCTGAGCACCCTGGACGGGCACGAGGCACTCTAGGCTCCATTCCGTGGAAGGTTGGTTTTCCGGATGCAGGGGGTTACAAAACCCACGAGAGGAGGAAGAAACTGGAGCAGGGCCAACTGCAGGCGCTGCATGAAAGGGTAATGGGGCTAGAGGAACGAGAAGAGGAACGATAAGCAGCAGATCGCAGCAAACGACCTGCCGAAGCTTCCCCCGAAGCTACCCCGCCATCTCAGTGGAGAAGCAGCGTGGCTTCCAATGAGCTGCTTCAGCCGGAGCATGTCTTGACGGCTCCTGCCAGCTATCCCGTGGATGCTATCATGGAGTCCCAAAATTTCCACATTATGATGCAATGGATGAATTTGAAGGTCAAGGCGGTTGTTGGCTCTGTTTATCCTACTCGACCCGGCGCAACTTATCACTGTCGGCCGATTCCAGAAGGATATGCTAGGGTGATGGTGGATGAAATAACGGAGGGATTTGAGGAACTCCAGCTTGACCACCCTACCGGTGAAGGGGAGACTAGGCTGGGTTCTGCTCTGAAGACTACATGCCTATGGCGGAAGGAGCTCATCATCCTTCCGAACTGGATGCCTCCGCCTCCTCCTCCTCCTCCGGCGAGTCAGGGCACTCCGCCTCCTCCTCTGGTGAGTGACAATCAGGGCACGCATGGCGGCACTCCGCCTCCTTCTCCGACGCGTGGCGGCACTCCGCCTCCTTCTTCACTTGCGCCGGCGCGCCCGAGCAGCCAGCAGCCTCCTCCTTCTCCGCCTCGCCAGCAAGGGAGGAAGAGACCCGCCGCCGCCCTAGCTGCTCTGGCACATCGTAGTCCTTCTCCTCCGTCTCGTAAGCAAGCACGAAAGAAGACAGACGCTGCATCCGCTCCGTCTGCTCCGGCGTCTAGCAGCACAACCAGAGGCGGGAGGCAATACAAATACGGTCCACCTCTCAAGCCTCTAGAGAAGTTACCGTACGAGAGGACCCAGGAGGAAAACGATACGATCGTACGGACCCACGTGAAGGAGTTCTTTGAAGGGGTGAAAGCAAAGAGACATCCACCTTCGGAGGAGAAGGTAGATCCGGTGAAAGCAAAGCGCACTCTCGATGCCCGGAGGAAACCGGCAAAGTCTCCGCCGAGAACCTACTATGACCACCACTACTTAACAGACATCTCTCCAAGCGGAGTGGTTGGGAAGTACTGTCAGACATCAAAGGTCAAGAGAACGAGCAGCTGCGAAAAAAGTTGCCTAGCTCGGCGAACAAGCAAATCAATCGTGCCCCCCGCTCAATGTGTCTAGTGGCAACATCGTCGCTAATGCTCTGGGGATGGTGCCCGGTTATGGCAATCTACAAGATTACCTGCCTGACGATCAACTTCTTGATTTCATGGAGGTGGACGAACACAGATACGAGTATGGGAAGCCTCTCGTCAAAGATGAAAAATCTCTAACAACGATGATGCGAAGATTCCATAATTGGTACATGAAAACCTACAGAGAGTCTGGGGGGACGAATAGTTTGTATCTGCACATTAAAGAGGAGCACGACCTTGTTGGAACTGATCTGTTGTGTGTTCCATTTGAGGAGTTCTTCGCGTTCTTCAATCAAAAGGCCCTCGATAAATTAACGGTCTTTGCTACTGTTTGTAAGTACTATTTCTGTCATTAAGTCTCTATATATAGCTCGGCTCTTTCATTGCATGTATTTATAATCTATTATCCTCACTATATTATGCAGATTGAAGATCATCGAGTGCAAAAAACAAGAAATCTATGATATTGGGTTCATTAACACAAATATCATAGATGATAATCAGATTAAAAAGCACGTCGAAGATGCCGAGGCCAACTTGCTACGATCGTTGATCAAAAATCAAAACAAACATACCATACTCTTTCCTTACAACGGCGAGTCAGTGTTACTGTCGTGTGCATATTCGGTTTCCCTTATTACTCGAGCGAGGTTATAGTAATGTAATTGATGAGTTATGCATGCGTGCGCAGCTTCCACTATGTTCTTCTGGAGATTAAGCTTGAGCGGGGACTAGTAATCGTCTTAGACTCGAGACGAAAAGATCCCGAAACCTATGCGGACATGACTGAATTGCTCAACAAGTAAGTTCAATCGATCATTCTCGCACCATATCGGCAACTTTTTGTTCATTTCCTGATATCTCAAGTAATAATAATTATTTTCTTTGTCTTGCAGGGTTTGGAAACAGTTCACCGCAGAAGCTCCGGGACTGCCGAAGGAGCTGCGATATACATACCCGAAAGTAAGTACTACTGGCTAGCTAGTTGCGCGCATCTCCCGTTGATTCTATAGCTATACTTTCATCAATGCCATTTATAATGCTTCATTATCAGTTTGATTGACCTCTATTTCTCGTAAAGTGCTTGTGGCAGGAACAAGGGAATGATTTCTGTGGATACTACGTGTGCGAGTTCATCCACAACGCGACTTTGAAAAATAAGCGGGGCTACTCTAAAAGACAATATGAACTGCGTAAGCAATAATATTCACAATTTCATTTTATTACACCATCATTTCTGTTGAGTTTCATTCATATATATGTATTAATTAACCCTCTTATTCAAATTAGAGGTGGCAGATGCGGAATGAACTCCTAGAACCAGATCGCACGAAAGCAATTCAAGAGGAATTGGAGGGATTCTTTCTTGACCACGTCATCAATAAAGCCGGAGAATACCATGTGGAAGTTGATTTCAATTGCTAGGGGGTTGTAATTAAGAGATCTTACATATTGTACATGTATGTAGCCAGTAGCATCGGATAGATAATACGAAAACTTGTTGTTCGACCAATCTCTCGGAGAAGGAGAGGTCGATCGATCACTTCTCTCGGTATGCATGACGAACTTCTGTACTTAATGGTTCCCTTCATTTTCTTACTAGCTAGCGTGTCGAGGGCCTCTCTATGTATAGTACGTAGCGTCGACCAATCACGGACATAAGAGAGGACACTTCTCTCTATTAATTAATTAGCTAGCTAACACAATATATGAAACACCTAAATTAACCCCCCAAAACCCCCACCCCCCCCCCTTCAAAAAAAACCCCAGCCACTGGAATGCTGACGCGTGGATGCCTTTTGGTCCTGGTTGGTGCCACCAACCGGGACCAAAGGCCCCCCTGCCTGGGCTTGGCGCACCGGCCAGGTGGAGGACCATCTGTCTCGGTTCGTGTTAGAACAGGGACTAAAGGGGGGAGGTATTAGTAACGACCCATTAGTCCCGGTTCATGAATCGAGACTAAAGGCCCTTACGAACCGGGACAAATTCCCCCTTTTCTACTAGTGTTGTGGGATCCCTTCCCGCCAACATTTGTGAAGAGGACCAAGGCCACTATAAATAGGACTTAGCCACCACCATAGAGGGGGGACAAAAACAGATCGGATCCATTCTCATCCGACCACCCCACCAGCTCTCTCGAGCTCAAGAACACCTCACCTTTTGAGGCCAGTTCATCCACTGTACTAGTTCATCCTCAGCCCTTCGAGGCAATCCACCAAAATGCTGGAGTAGGGTATTACACCACAAAGTGGCCCAAACCAGGATAAACTGTTGTGTCTCTCTGTCCCTTTGAGCTCAACGCGCTTGTCGGATGTTGGGTTCTGGCAGACCCTTAAGGTTCGAACTCTGGGGTGCGCACGAAGATCTTTCCCCTACCGATCTACGTCCGATCACCTCGTGAGAATCTAAGCTAAAATGATGAAAAGCACAAGGGACACGAGATTTATACTGGTTTGGGCCACCGTTGTGGTGTATTACCCTACTCCACTGTGTGGTGTGGTGGATTGCCTCAGGGGCTGATGATGAACAGTACAAAGGGTGAACAATCTCGCGAGAGGTGTTCTTGAGCTGGTGCGATGAACTGCTTGGGTGAGTTCGATCGCCCCTTAGACGTTGGACTGGATGGTTCTCTACTGTGGTGGCTAGTCCTATTTATAGAGGCCCTGGGCCTCTTCCCAAATATTAAGCGGGAAGGGCGCCAACAACGGCTATTTTGAAGGGGAACATCTAGTACAAGTTATCCTGACTAAAGTTGGTCTTCGGCTGCCAAAGGCACTGGCGATGACGCCGTCCTGGGCTCCACGGTGACCTCCATCCTGCCGCTCTGCTGGTCTTGGTATCGTTGCACCGGAATGGCAACCTTTTCCAGATGCCCTGGTACTCCACGCCTGTGCTTGCCCCCTTTGCACCAAAGAGGAAACAAGGACTCTGCGCGGGCCGGCGCCCGCCTGGCACCTGCCTGGTCTCGATCGTCATGGCTTGCGTCATAGGCACCTCACGAGGTACCCTGCCTTGATCTCTCCGCCTCCTCGCGAGCCTGCCTGGCGAGACCGTTCCTGAGGAAGCCTTGTGTCATCCGCCCTGCGAGGCTTGGCCCCTCGCGAGGGTCTTGAGTCTTGTGCTGATGAAGATGGGCCGTACTGAGCCACCACTTGAGCCACGCCGCAGGCTGCAGGCAGGCAAGTCTGGGGACCCCCGTTCCCAGAACGCCGACAGTAGCCCCCGGGCCCAAGGCGCGCTCGGACTTGGCTTAGCAGAGAAGCGAAGGGGCAAGTACGGAGCGCCGCGGGCCCCATCAGCATGCGGCCTTAAGCGCCGCATGGCGGTTGATTGGACGTGGGCGTCTCCGCTTCCCCATGCTGCCTTGGCAACTGCCCGACTTGACAAGTCCCTGCATGCAGAAATGGGTCATGATTACCTGTGATCGTGGAGGCCGACGGTTGGCCTTCTCCGGCTATAAATGCGGAAGAGCGCAAGCCCCCGTTGTACATCTTCCTCCTCGCTCCCTTATTTCTCCCCATCTCCATGGCGCCGTCCAAAAGGTTCTCGGCCGTGGAGAAGGGAAAGGCTCGCCGGGAAGGGCCTGACTCTCCCCCGCCCAAGCGCGGCCAGGGTCGTCCCCGCAAGCACCCTGCGTCGCCCGCGGCGGCTCCCCGCGGTCGCGGCTGCGATCTCCCGCACGGCGACGGGTGCTTGGTGGGTGAGGGTAGGCGCGTCGTGGCTGCGTGGCCCCCCAGGCCGCGCTTCCACTCGGCGGAGGTGCTGCGGAGTTCGTCGTGTGGTTAGTGGACCCTGCCGGCAGCTGGCTCCAGCTTCCCCACTTCCTTGTAGGTGAACTTCCGGCCGGCGCTCCTGGCGGCCTCTAGCTTTAGGCGGATGGTTGCTGCAGCAGGGCCTCACTAGAGATCTCCGCCGCCAGGAACGTGGCCCTGACCCACGGCTGGCAGACGTTTGCCCGCGTGCGCGGCCTGAGCCGGCGGTGCACCCTACATTTCAAGTTAGACGGCAACGCCACCCTCTACGTGAGGGTGTTCGGAGAAGACGGCCGCGGCGCTGGGTGCTACCCCGAAGACGATGACGGCGGCCGGGTGCTCAGCCTCGGCGATGGTCGGGATGAAGACGAAGGCAGGCGCATGGTCGGTGGTGTTCGCGGCTCGCCAAGCTTCGGCGGCTCCCCTTCGGACAGCAGCCCCTCCAGCGGTGGTCATGACCAGCCCCCGTGTCGTCGCGCTCGCCTTGAGGGAGGCGGCGGGTCAGCCCGCCGTCGCGCCTCGGTGAAGCATGAGGAGGGGTCTGACTGAGCTCCGGAGGCAGTACGAGCCCTCCTCACGAGTCGGTGCCAAGCGAGTCGTGTCCATTTGGTTTTCCTTCCTTTCCTGCGGAAAGAGAGAGTAGCGTAGGACCCCGCAGGGGCGTGCTGGACTGTTGCTATTAAATATTATGCTATTTTCGTCATTCCCATTGCTGTGTTTTGGTGCCACGTGCTCGCGTGTAGGAATTACTTAGCTCGGGGTGACTTGGTGTAGTCTTTGCTTCTCGAGGCTGAGGCCTCGTCACGCGCATTGTGGCCTGCAAGGGTTAGTTAGGGGAGGTAACTTCCGGTCTCGAACGTGAGGGCCAAACGGCCCAGGTCCTGTGTTCGTGTCACGATGCCCGTGGGGCACGGACCGGGAGGAGTGCTCCCGCGGTGGACTTGGGTAGGAAAGCCTCACAAGACCGGGTCAGAAAACACTCACGAGGGCGCCCGCGTAGCCCCCTCGCGAGACTTTCGAGAGAGAAAAACGAGTCAAGTAGGCAACAAAGACAAAGAGTCACAGGTCGGGGATGGCGACAACGCTAAAAGCAACTCCAATAAAACGTCAAACAGAAACGAACAAGCCAACTGCAGAAAGCAAATGAAAAAAGCCGCGCCCGGCACCTAATCTAGTATTCGACGTCTTCTCACCAGCGTGGAGCTAAGTGCTGCCACTGGGCGTGGGCGGGAGCCCCCGAAGCCTGAGGGCGGCTCTCCGGAGACTCCAGGGCGTCTACAGCCCCAACTCATTATTACGTGAGAGTGTCACGGGCGGCGAGCTTCACAGGCATTGGCCTTCTTCACAGGCTCCAGGCCTTTCTCGGAGCGACGAGCTTCACAGGTGTTGGCCTTCTTCAAAGGCACCGGGACTTTCTTGGTTCGTCTAGCTTCACAGGAGCCGGGCCTTCTTTACAGGCGTTGGGCCTTTCTTCAAGGGTAAAACTTCCGGAGGTGCTGCATGTTCCACGCGTTCGGGATGGGCACCCCCTCCTGAGTCTCCAAGCATGCGGCGCCAGGCCTGGAGACATGAACAACCTTGAACGGGCCCTCTCACATGGGCGAGAGCTTGTGCAGCCCCTCCCTGGAGAGCACCCGTCTAAGCACGAGGTCACCTACCTCGAGGGTCCTAGGGCAGATGCTGTGGCAGTGGTACCACCGCAGCGCCTGTTGGTATCTCGCATCCTGAAGCGCAGCCTCCCGACGGCGTCCCTCCCCAAGCACGGAGTCCACCCCCCGCATGGCGTCCTGCTGTGCTTCGTCGAAAGCCAGGACCCGCGTGGAGCGATGCTTGACCTCGTGAGGATGGACCGCCTCAGCACCATAGACGAGGAAGAACGGGGTTTCGCCGGTCGACTTGGTTGCGGTAGTGCGGATGGACCATAGCACGGACTGAAGCTCGTCGTGCCAGCCCCTGTCGCAGGCCTCCAGCTTCTTCTTGAAGGTCCGGGTTTTGAGGCCTTTCAGGACCTCCGCGTTGGCGCGTTCAGCTTGGTCGTTGCTACAAGGGTGTGCCACCGAAGCGTAGCATATCTGCGTTCCAAGGTTAGCACAATATGTTTTGAAGAGATTGTTGGTGAACTGCGAACCGTTGTCGATGATGATGCGATTAGGTACCCCAAACCGGCTCACGAGGCCCTTGCTGAACTTGACCGCTGAGCCAGCTCGGATGGTGCGGACAGCCTCCACCTCTGCCCACTTCGTGAACTTGTCAATGGCAACAAAGAGGTAGTGGTAGCCCCCTGACGCCTGAGGAAACGGGCCAAGGATGTCCAGTCCCCAAACAGAAAAAGGCCATGAGAGGGGAATGGTCTGAAGGCCCTGAGCTGGCTGATGAATCTTCTTGGCATGGAATTGACAGGCTTCACAAGCCTTCACCAGCTCGATTGCATCGTTGAGTGCTGTTGGTCAATAGAACCCGCTGCAAAATGCCTTGCCGACGAGTGTGCGTGAAGACGAGTGGTGCCCGCAGTCTCCACCGTGAATGTCTGCTAGTAACTCTTTCCCTTTCTCCCTGGAGATGCAATATAGGGTAACGTCATTCGGTCTCTTCCGGTAGAGCTCTCCGTCTTGGATGCAGTAGGCCGTGGCCTGCCGCGCCACGCGTTCCGCGCCCTCCTCCTTTTCTGGCAGAATCCCTTGCACCAAGTAATCCTTGAACTCTGTGGTCCAACATCCCTCCTGAGGTTCCAGCGCCAGGAGCAGGCACACTCCTGAGGTCGGGCCACAGGCCGGGGCTCCCGAGGCAGGCGGTTGAGGGAGCTCCTCCCGAGGCTGTGTTGTGCTTGATAGTGATGGTGCCGCTGAAGGTTTGAAGAGTCGTTCCTCGAAGACGCCAGGCTCCCGAGGCAACCGCCTGGACGCCCTCCTGGCGATGTCATCAGCCTCTAGATTGGTGCCGCGAGGCACAAGCTGCAACTCCAGCCCCCAAAATTGTTTCTCCATCCTGCGGACCTCCGCGAGATATGATTCCATGTGTTCGTCCTTCGGCTTGTACACCTTGTTGGTGTCAGGACCCCGACTCGATGCCACATCGATCTAGCATGTAACACCTCATATCACTTTGCGGCCTCACGCACGGTATTCCCACGGGTGTCGCCTTACCTTTGCCCGGGACCGTTTGCGTCTTTTGGCACACGTATATGACAGTGTCGCTAGCATCCATATGATAAGGAGCCCGGGCTGACATGGCTAGTCGTAAACCCAAAGCGGCACAGACTTACAGGGACAGGCATCCATGACCCAGCATCGAACGTGTCGGTCATCAGTGAGTGAAACCAGGCTGTAGCACTGGGCTAGCAGGACTCCGGTGAACCGGGCTGTAGCGGGCTAACAGGACTCCGGTATTCATCGCGTGACATTTCCCCGAAGGGACAGACACAGGAATGAAGAAGGACACATGCCGGCCAGCCTAAGTGTTCCGGAGCAGTAGCAAGCTACCATGGCTCGGTGGAAACACTAGGAGACATTTCCCCGTAAGAGAGGCTACTAAAGATAAACAACTAGATGGTCAGATCCCACACATACCAAGCATTTCAATCACACACACAATATGCTCGATATGTGCAAATACAACGAAGCATCACAACATGACTCTACGACACAAGTACTTTATTCAATAGGCTCCGAGGAGCGAGATATTACAAACATGGGTCTCATGACCCAACACTCAGAGCATACAAGTCAAAGCACAAGCGGAAGCTATCATGTCTGAGTACAGACATCTATAAATGAAAAAGGCTGAGAAGCCTGACTATCTATCAGATCCTGCCGGGGCACAAGATCGTAGCTGAGGTATCAAGCTAAACGTCGAAGTCCACGTGAATCTACTAGCGAGACCGAAGTCTCTCTGCAAAAACATAAAATAGGCAAACGTGAGTACAAATGTACCCAGCAAGACTTACATCAGACCTATCTACATATGCATCATTATCAACAAAGGGGTGGTGGGGTTTAACTGCAGCAAGCCAGCTCTGACTCGGTGGCTATCCTAAACTACGACTGCAATGTAACTCTTTGAGGTGGCGCACACGAGTCCACATATTCACCAACCAATACCCCACTATGGATCCGCTCCCGTCTCCCTACGAGAACGCCATCCATAGCACTCACGCTTATCTTGCGTATTTTAGAGTATCCACTTTCACTTGTCTATGAACTGATATAAGCAACCCAGAAGTCCTTTTCCGCGGACACGGCTATTCGAATAGATCATATTAACCCTGCAGGGGTGTACTTCTTCACACACGCTCTCACCACTTACCGCCGTTTACACGACATGTACTCGGCAACCTTCAAGCGGAAGCCCAACGTGGGTGTCGGCCACGGCCTACCTAAACACTCAAGTCTCTAGTCCAGGTTTATCGCCTATTCGGGTTCCATCCATGAGGAGATCCGGCCGGAGTTTCGCTCACAGCCCCAAACGATGTGAACAGGGTTCCCGAGACACCAAACGGGCGCCCGGTACACCGTGCCACGTGCTTACCGCATCATAGCCCACCCCTACGGTCAGCGCTGCGCACGGCCTCCAGCATACTACAAACACCAGAAACTACTTGCAACTCCTGGACAGAGGACAAGGGTGATTAAGAAGCCGAGAGGGTCCATTGGTTTCGGGCCCAATGCGTGGTAGTAGCTGAATCATGGATCACAAACACAGAACTCAGTTCCTGAGGACGGCTGCAATGAGACAACCCACCATGTACTCCTACATGGCCTCTCACCGCTACCTTTACCAAATCGTGTTCACACACTTAGCTCACACACAGTAGGACATGTTCACACACCTCTGATTCATCCCCGATGAATCAGACCTGACTCAACTCTAAGCAGTAGCAGGCATGACAAACAAGCATGAATGAGTAGGCACATCAAGGCTCAAACAACTCCTACTCATGCTAGTGGGTTTCATCTAATTACTGTGGAATGACAGGTCATGCAGAGGATAAAGGGGTTCAGCTACCGCAGCAAGTAACAAATATGTCGTTGTTGTCCTAATGCAGTAAAAGAGAGCAGGAGCGAGAGAGTAGGATTGTATCGGAATGGACAAGGGGGTTTTGCTTGCCTGGCACTTCTGAAGATAGCATTGAGTCTTCATCGGTGTCAACGATCACATCATCGGTATCACGTCTATCGAGAGGGGACAAATACCGGCAACACAGAAAGGAACACAATCAATGCAATGCACAATATGATGCATGATCATGACATGGCAAAATGAATGTGTTTTGGGCTAATGCAACTAGCAACAGATTAAATGAAGTTGGTTTGAATCCAAGATTCAAATTCAAACTCCATATGGGGTTATTTAAATGTCAGTCACTTCATTTGTCCTAAACAGTAGTGATAAGTTGTTCTAACATGCATGAAAATGGTACAGATGGATTCCTTGAATTTTTCTGATAATTTTTCATATATAATTTATTTAATTTGGAGTTACGGTTAATTTTCTATGATTTTAGAAGTTTTAGGCATTTTCTGGAATTCCAGAATTAAATTAAATCCAGAAAATACTTTATGACATCAGCAGTGCGTCATGCTTGCATCAGCAAGTCAACAGGGCTGCCCCGGGTCAAACCTGACCAGTGGGGCCCACTGGTCAGTGACACAGGGGCTAATCCCGGTCAAACCCAGCGCTGACTGGGGTTTGACCAGGGGTGGGGCCCGCTGTCAGTGGCCTAGGGGTTGATTAGTGTAGGGGGGGGTTAGCCGCTAATGATGCCCACGTCATCATCGCCGGACTTACGCCGGCGGCGACCAAAATGGCGGCGGCAACGCGCCGGACTTGCGCTAAAGGCGACGGAGGCGGCGGCTGAGGGCACCAGGGCATAGCCCTCGCTCTTGCGCATCCAAAGGGCCAAATGGGAGGGGTTGGGGTGGTTCGAGCTCGCCGGGGTCGAGCTCGTGGCGGCGGCCGGCGTTCGGGAGCAGCCGAGTATGGTGCTAGAGGGCACGGGAGGCGAAGCTACTGGTAGCTGCAGGTTCGTGGAGGCGCGCTGAGCACACCGGTGTACTCGGGTGAGAGCTCCAGTGGCTGCCGTGACGGCGGCGACGAGGTCAGCGGCGGCCGGAGATCGGGCCAGCATGGCGCAGTGGCTGCAGCGTGTTAGCCAGAGAGCCGAGGAGCGCGTCGGGACCCTGGGGACCTGGGGAGCACGCGGGGGCTACTGGAGCGAGCGGAAGAGCGCCGGGACGCGAGGTCCACCGGCAATGGCGATGGCCGGAGCTCGGTGCTTGCGGGGAAGGCGGCTACGGCACGGGAACGAGCAGAAAAGGAGGGGGAAAACGAAGAAGATCTTACGGCGGTCCTGGAGATCAGCACGGGAGGCTCGGGGACGGCCTGGCTGCAGCCAATCGACGACGGAGAGGTCCGGCGACCGGCGGTGAAGAAGATGGCAATTGCGTTGCTTCGGCGCCTCCGGGCTCGCGTGATTCACCGGAGAGGAGCCGCTCGAGGTAGCAGAGGCGATGGACGACTCGAGGAGGCGGGGCGTGCGCGGTGGCTACAGATACGGTTGACGGCGGCGAGAGGCGTGCTCGGGGCTGCGAGAGAGAGGGCAGCAGGGGAGAGAGGAGCCGACAGGGAGGGAGTGAGAGGGGGTCGGGGGTGTCGTGGCGTCGCGGAAGGCGACCAGGGCGACGAGGGGGTAGCCAGGCAGGCAAGGAGGAGCTGGCGCGGCTCGCCTGTGCGCCGGGCACGCAGCTGCTTCGGGGCGAGGGGAGGAAGACGACGGAGGGTAGCGGTGGCGGGCTGGGCCGGCCAGGTGGGGGGGGGGAGCTGGGCCGGTCCTGATGGACCACCAGGTAAGCGCCAGGTAAGATGCTTTGCTCTTTTTATTTTATTTCTATTTTAGTTACTGTTTTCTATTTTATGTAATTGTGTTTGGATTTATTAAAAATGCCAGGGCATTTCCAAAAATCATGCAACTGACTGTGGCCACTGTTTGGAATATTTCCAACAGTAAACATTTCAGTTTGTGATTATTTGAGCATTTAAAATATTATTAGCAATTAAATGCCCAAATGCAAATACTATATAATTTAATTCAAAAATCCAGGAATAGCCTATAAATATGTTCATCATTTTTGGAAGAGGTTTTCACCTCTAACAGAAATTATGAACATTTCCAAAGGGCATTCTGGGTTATTGAAAATATTTTTTTATTGAACCTAGTTAAATTTCATTTGGTGCTAGGGTTTCAACAATCCCCATTTCAAATTTCTTTGGAATTTAAACATGATGGCATGATGAACAAGCAAAGTCAAGCAAGGGCTGAACTGGGGCTGTGACAACTCACCCCCACTAAACAAAAATCTCGTCCCGAGATTCAAGCGTAGGGTAAGGAGAGGGGGGAACGTCAACTAGTATAATCTTCATGATCCAGGGTGCACTTCAATTGAACGTTGATTCATTCACCATCATTGTCTTGAAGTCTTGCCTTGAGAACTCCAACTAACATAACAACGAGAGGGGAAGGGGACTCTAGAAGGACTGATCTTTTCGAAGATCGAACAACTCAGGATTAACTCACGGAATGAGACATAGGACTATCTCTCGGGTTGAGACACGAGATACACATCAAGAGGGGTGGAAAGAAACGGATGACGAAGGTTCACTAGATAGACAACAATTTCACGCTTAAGAAGGTGGTAAACGATTGTCAACGTAGCGAGGAGTTGAGTTGCCATGATACCATAACGATACACCCCGGAGGAGGGTGATTCGTAGATTATTTCCTTAAGTGGCAAAAAGAATTACCTTTGAATCAGAGATCATTGAAACTCTTTATATCAGCTTAAGGCAAATCATAATCGATCATTTGGAGGGGGTCGGTAGAATGGCATACTCAAACTTGGATGATGTGGATTACCTTATTGAAGACAACGTAATGGATGATTTTTGCTTATCACCGGAAATGGAAGGGACATTGGTGGTGCAAGCTGGGAACAAAATGCAAATGCTGGGAACGATTCTGGTAACTGGGGAAGAACCCAACAATAGAGAGTGAATTCACTGTTGGAGTGGTTATAGCATAACCGAGGAAATCTGGGGCAATCCCAGCTAGTGCCGATGATAACACGTAGCGCTTGTGCGTGCTCTCAAGAACTTGAGCATTTCCATATTCATCAAGGTTTTACCAACATCCGTGTCAAGGGTCCGGTAACACAACTTACTACCATGATGAATGGTGATGGAGGATGCAGATGCAGAGGAAGATAACACCTTCTCAGATTACACCTTAGCAAAGCCAAGGAACAAAATCTGGATGATCGACCGAGAGACATTTAGCACTCCGCTTCTAATGTTCTCCTTGATGTGCTAGTGTATCCCATTCATAGATACGGTTTGATAACTAGAACATCAAGTAAAGGTCGGACTTCGGGAACACAAGAATCCATAAGGAACAACTAGGGAGGTAAACCCTACGAAATCCTTATAGGGAGGTGGCCAACTTCTTTAATCAAGATACTACAATAATAGGTCTCTCGGCTGGGTGGTGCTGGCCTCGACATCCACTTTACCGGTTATCGAGGGACCAATATTATAGTTCTTGGGAAATGTTCCAAACCATCATATCTGCCTGAGATTCAGATCTGGTTGGTGTCAGGATATCCCAGACTCATCAAGTCTAGAAAGAAAAATGAAAGTTTGCAACGCAAATCGACGAGATAATGTTGCGGGATTCTCGGGGAGTGAGCTACGATAGTAAGCTCCAAAACATGAGCTGGTTCTGCTACAACATGTGAACACGCTGTCCCAGACAAACATGACCACGTGGTAGTCTTATAATAAAACACTACCGAGTTCAGGAGGGGAAACCATCATTAAGGACATCGAAGTCTCCACGCGTGGAAATCCAAAGAGTTCACCTTGGACAGACTCCTTTATCTTTGAACAACTCAATCAGTGGCTTGGTGTGCTAGGATATACATATAGAATGAAGGTTGCAAATCTCCAGACCACCGAATACTTCGCACGTATGCATGACTGACTTGGGATGATTCCAAAGGAAACAACATTGACTTTCTCGAATCCACGGCGGCAACTTGCATCAAATGCACATGGACTGGAGGAAGTCACTTCTTACATCCGAACATTTGCTCCATGAACTAGCATGAAGAAATGCTTTCAAAAGTTTCCAACACTAACTTAATGTTCAACAAAATCATGGAGGGAATAAGGATGTTGTCAATGGGCTCAACAACAATTCATCTAGGTTTCCTTTTAAAAGGAATTCCATAGTTAAGTGAACACGGTGATAGCATTGGTCAGACCAAAGATATAATGGTGTATGCTCGAGGAATCAACCACGAGTAAGACAACATTACGAATATCGTTGGTTCTGATTTGATTTGACGATAGCCCACACTCAAATCAAAGGATTGATAAGACAATAGATCCAGCAACTGATCACAGGGACCAATCGATGAAGATATCATCTTTCTTCAACACACACTACACAAGAATATCCCTTTGGATGAACTAAATCGGGCAAGCTTCTATCTTCCAACTCTCCAAGTTGATGCATAGCTTAACCAACTAGCTCAGGGGTATCCAACACGGATTCTTGGAGAAAGGGTGGTTTACAGGATAAACCAACTTGATCACGAGCTTAACATAACAGTCAGGCGACAACCTGGTGATACTTTCGAGAAGATATTCGGAAAATCACGAACCACCGATATGTTACTAAGCTCGAGAACAATCTTGCTTTTCAGAGCAAGATGATATGATCAAATGAGCGAGGACTTGACAAAATCCTAACTCATCAATCAAAGAGTGCACCAGGAAATAAAGACTAGGTAGCACGATCAATCTTAGAATGGTGATTCAATAACCAACATACTAAGAATAAGATTATTGTCCATTAACTACCAAGCAATGGGGTTGCTAGGAGTATTGAGTTCACACATCATGATTCACTTGTCGGCACTCCGGCTGCAACAACACGGAACCGAGGAATGAACAATGATGGCAAGAAGTATCACTGTACCAAGAGTTCATAGGATGGTGTGCAATTCCTATAACAATCCCGATATAAAGATGGTAATACTTCAGGGTAGAATAGGATCAAAGGCTGGATTAGCAATTTGATCTGCGGGGCACAACTTCTTTGACCCAATCCTGGATATGGAAGAGGTACTGGAGTTTGTTTCTCCTAGTCATTCTGCGATAGAATGGCTTGACGGACCACAAGAGTATTAGGCATCGATAAACGAACGCACGCATACTCTTGACTATCAATTGATAGACGAGGGTCAGAATGCAACTAAAGAGATCAACTCAAAGGATCATATAATTTTCTGAGTTGTGGACGCATAGATTAGTATGTCGAACCAAGTTCAACATGTTTCTTCCGGATAACCCATGCAGAAAGGTAGAACTGGCAGAGTCACGATTTATGAATGGAGAACTCCTCAAGAGTACTCTAATTGTGATCTTTTGATCCAATAAACATCTGCCATAAGCGGTTCATAGTATTTGGAAGAAGGAAATACCACGGACCTCGAGGACTATCGCAAAGTTACTAATATCCTGAAGGAACTAGCAAACACTATCAACATGAAGTAAGTAGAGTGAATCTCGGGTTCAAAGCTCAAGGAGTAGAATACCTACTACTAAGTAGCATCACAGGATGCTTTCGAGAATGATGGCCAGAATCATCACACTGGGAACACAAATCATGGCTAAATTACTAGATGATCCCCTAAGACACCTAGGGTCATAATAATATCTCCAACATATATGTCAAGGTAACGGAGTACCTCAACTTACTGATTAGTGTGGTTAATCTGGCCCATGGGAACATTGAAACGGGAAGAAAGGATTTGCAAATGCATCAGGCTACTTAGAAACCTGGGATGACTCGGACAGCATAACGGCTGTAAATGCTCAGAAAAGATTTGAGACATTCACAAAAATGGTGGTATAACCACTCAAAAGCACAATATCAAGGTTTCGAGATCAACAATTTAACATACGGAAATAATAGGAACTGAAACGAGGCTTAAGTCCAACAATTCTTTAGGTCTACGGATTGGTAACACGTGATCCTAATAGAAAGAAGAGATAGCCTAGTTCTTAATCCCCGCAGGAAAGATAAGATGACTCAGATCAGAAGGGCATGAGGTATAAGGAGTAAAAAGAGCCTTACGTTCCATCCCACAATCAATTCCCTTATATAACTAAAGAATTTCTAGACTCAACTTCGACCAGTTTGGCTTGGTAATCCTACAGGCAGTCAAGCTCTGATACCAACGCTGTCAGGACCCCGACTCGATGCCACATCGATCTAGCATGTAACACCTCATATCACTTTGCGGCCTCACGCACGGTATTCCCACGGGTGTCGCCTTACCTTTGCCCGGGACCGTTTGCGTCTTTTGGCACACGTATATGACAGTGTCGCTAGCATCCATATGATAAGGAGCCCGGGCTGACATGGCTAGTCGTAAACCCAAAGCGGCACAGACTTACAGGGACAGGCATCCATGACCCAGCATCGAACGTGTCGGTCATCAGCGAGTGAAACCAGGCTGTAGCACTGGGCTAGCAGGACTCCGGTGAACCGGGCTGTAGCGGGCTAACAGGACTCCGGTATTCATCGCGTGACATTTCCCCGAAGGGACAGACACAGGAACGAAGAAGGACACATGCCGGCCAGCCTAAGTGTTCCGGAGCAGTAGCAAGCTACCATGGCTCGGTGGAAACACTAGGAGACATTTCCCCGTAAGAGAGGCTACTAAAGATAAACAACTAGATGGTCAGATCCCACACATACCAAGCATTTCAATCACACACACAATATGCTCGATATGTGCAAATACAACGAAGCATCACAACATGACTCTACGACACAAGTACTTTATTCAATAGGCTCCGAGGAGCGAGATATTACAAACATGGGTCTCATGACCCAACACTCAGAGCATACAAGTCAAAGCACAAGCGGAAGCTATCATGTCTGAGTACAGACATCTATAAATGAAAAAGGCTGAGAAGCCTGACTATCTATCAGATCCTGCCGGGGCACAAGATCGTAGCTGAGGTATCAAGCTAAACATCGAAGTCCACGTGAATCTACTAGCGAGACCGAAGTCTCTCTGCAAAAACATAAAATAGGCAAACGTGAGTACAAATGTACCCAGCAAGACTTACATCAGACCTATCTACATATGCATCATTATCAACAAAGGGGTGGTGGGGTTTAACTGCAGCAAGCCAGCTCTGACTCGGTGGCTATCCTAAACTACGACTGCAATGTAACTCTTTGAGGTGGCGCACACGAGTCCACATATTCACCAACCAATACCCCACTATGGATCCGCTCCCGTCTCCCTACGAGAACGCCATCCATAGCACTCACGCTTATCTTGCGTATTTTAGAGTATCCACTTTCACTTGTCTATGAACTGATATAAGCAACCCAGAAGTCCTTTTCCGCGGACACGGCTATTCGAATAGATCATATTAACCCTGCAGGGGTGTACTTCTTCACACACGCTCTCACCACTTACCGCCGTTTACACGACATGTACTCGGCAACCTTCAAGCGGAAGCCCAACGTGGGTGTCGGCCACGGCCTACCTAAACACTCAAGTCTCTAGTCCAGGTTTATCGCCTATTCGGGTTCCATCCATGAGGAGATCCGGCCGGAGTTTCGCTCACAGCCCCAAACGATGTGAACAGGGTTCCCGAGACACCAAACGGGCGCCCGGTACACCGTGCCACGTGCTTACCGCATCACAGCCCACCCCTACGGTCAGCGCTGCGCACGGCCTCCAGCATACTACAAACACCAGAAACTACTTGCAACTCCTGGACAGAGGACAAGGGTGATTAAGAAGCCGAGAGGGTCCATTGGTTTCAGGCCCAATGCGTGGTAGTAGCTGAATCATGGATCACAAACACAGAACTCAGTTCCTGAGGACGGCTGCAATGAGACAACCCACCATGTACTCCTACATGGCCTCTCACCGCTACCTTTACCAAATCGTGTTCACACACTTAGCTCACACACAGTAGGACATGTTCACACACCTCTGATTCATCCCCGATGAATCAGACCTGACTCAACTCTAAGCAGTAGCAGGCATGACAAACAAGCATGAATGAGTAGGCACATCAAGGCTCAAACAACTCCTACTCATGCTAGTGGGTTTCATCTAATTACTGTGGAATGACAGGTCATGCAGAGGATAAAGGGGTTCAGCTACCGCAGCAAGTAACAAATATGTCGTTGTTGTCCTAATGCAGTAAAAGAGAGCAGGAGCGAGAGAGTAGGATTGTATCGGAATGGACAAGGGGGTTTTGCTTGCCTGGCACTTCTGAAGATAGCATTGAGTCTTCATCGGTGTCAACGATCACATCATCGGTATCACGTCTATCGAGAGGGGACAAATACCGGCAACACAGAAAGGAACACAATCAATGCAATGCACAATATGATGCATGATCATGACATGGCAAAATGAATGTGTTTTGGGCTAATGCAACTAGCAACAGATTAAATGAAGTTGGTTTGAATCCAAGATTCAAATTCAAACTCCATATGGGGTTATTTAAATGTCAGTCACTTCATTTGTCCTAAACAGTAGTGATAAGTTGTTCTAACATGCATGAAAATGGTACAGATGGATTCCTTGAATTTTTCTGATAATTTTTCATATATAATTTATTTAATTTGGAGTTACGGTTAATTTTCTATGATTTTTAGAAGTTTTAGGCATTTTCTGGAATTCCAGAATTAAATTAAATCCAGAAAATACTTTATGACATCAGCAGTGCGTCATGCTTGCATCAGCAAGTCAACAGGGCTGCCCCGGGTCAAACCTGACTAGTGGGGCCCACTGGTCAGTGACACAGGGGCTAATCCCGGTCAAACCCAGCGCTGACTGGGGTTTGACCAGGGGTGGGGCCCGCTGTCAGTGGCCTAGGGGTTGATTAGTGTAGGGGGGGGTTAGCCGCTAATGATGCCCACGTCATCATTGCCGGACTTACGCCGGCGGCGACCAAAATGGCGGCGGCAACGCGCCGGACTTGCGCTAAAGGCGACGGAGGCGGCGGCTGAGGGCACCAGGGCATAGCCCTCGCTCTTGCGCATCCAAAGGGCCAAATGGGAGGGGTTGGGGTGGTTCGAGCTCGCCGGGGTCGAGCTCATGGCGGCGGCCGGCGTTCGGGAGCAGCCGAGTATGGTGCTAGAGGGCACAGGAGGCGAAGCTACTGGTAGCTGCAGGTTCGTGGAGGCGCGCTGAGCACACCGGTGTACTCGGGTGAGAGCTCCAGTGGCTGCCGTGACGGCGGCGACGAGGTCAGCGGCGGCCGGAGATCGGGCCAGCATGGCGCAGTGGCTGCAGCGCGTTAGCCAGAGAGCCGAGGAGCGCGTCGGGACCCTGGGGACCTGGGGAGCACGCGGGGGCTACTGGAGCGAGCGGAAGAGCGCCGGGACGCGAGGTCCACCGGCAATGGCGATGGCCGGAGCTCGGTGCTTGCGGGGAAGGCGGCTACGGCACGGGAACGAGCAGAAAAGGAGGGGGAAAACGAAGAAGATCTTACGGCGGTCCTGGAGATCAGCACGGGAGGCTCGGGGACGGCCTGGCTGCAGCCAATCGACGACGGAGAGGTCCGGCGACCGGCGGTGAAGAAGATGGCAATTGCGTTGCTTCGGCGCCTCCGGGCTCGCGTGATTCACCGGAGAGGAGCCGCTCGAGGTAGCAGAGGCGATGGACGACTCGAGGAGGCGGGGCGTGCGCGGTGGCTACAGATACGGTTGACGGCGGCGAGAGGCGTGCTCGGGGCTGCGAGAGAGAGGGCAGCAGGGGAGAGAGGAGCCGACAGGGAGGGAGTGAGAGGGGGTCGGGGGTGTCGTGGCGTCGCGGAAGGCGACCAGGGCGACGAGGGGGTAGCCAGGCAGGCAAGGAGGAGCTGGCGCGGCTCGCCTGTGCGTCGGGCACGCAGCTGCTTCGGGGCGAGGGGAGGAAGACGACGGAGGGTAGCGGTGGCGGGCTGGGCCGGCCAGGTGGGGGGGAGCTGGGCCGGTCCTGATGGACCACCAGGTAAGCGCCAGGTAAGATGCTTTGCTCTTTTTATTTTATTTCTATTTTAGTTACTGTTTTCTATTTTATGTAATTGTGTTTGGATTTATTAAAAATGCTAGAGCATTTCCAAAAATCATGCAACTGACTGTGGCCACTGTTTGGAATATTTCCAACAGTAAACATTTCAGTTTGTGATTATTTGAGCATTTAAAATATTATTAGCAATTAAATGCCCAAATGCAAATACTATATAATTTAATTCAAAAATCCAGGAATAGCCTATAAATATGTTCATCATTTTTGGAAGAGGTTTTCACCTCTAACAGAAATTATGAACATTTCCAAAGGGCATTCTGGGTTATTGAAAATATTTTTTTATTGAACCTAGTTAAATTTCATTTGGTGCTAGGGTTTCAACAATCCCCATTTCAAATTTCTTTGGAATTTAAACATGATGGCATGATGAACAAGCAAAGTCAAGCAAGGGCTGAACTGGGGCTGTGACAGTTGGAGAAATTGATGAGGAGTTGTGAATGACCCTTGATGATGAGGCACTTTACTCCCAAGGCGGCTGCAGCTTTCAAGCCCGCTATCAGGCCCTCGTAGTCTGCTATGTTGTTGGAGACCTTCTCTCCATGCTGGAAGCAGAGTTGCACGGTGTAGTAGAGCTTGTCCTGAGTAGGAGATATGAGCATCGCGCCAGCCCCCGCGCCATGTTGTGAGAATGCCCCGTCGAAGTACATGACCCAGCCGTTCGGCGCTTCACTTCTCGGGGAAAGCGATCGGTCCTCGCCTGCTTCGAGTCCTGGTGCTGCCATCCATTCTGCCATGAAATCTGCAAGTGCGGCTTCCTTGATGATTCTACTCGTGCTGAATTACAACTGAAATGCTTGCAACTCGATGTTCCATTTGGCGACCCTTCTAGCTAAGTTCGGGCTCCTGAGCACCCTCTCCAGGGGGTATGCGAGATGACCTTGATGGGATGGCCTTGAAAGTAGTGCCGCAGCTTGCGTGTAGCCACTAACAGCGCAAGGAGGAGTTTTTCAGGCATGGGGTATCGCGCCCTTGCGTCCCTTAGCACCGTGCTGACGAAGTATACAGGATGCTCGATGAGGTTGAAGGCGCTGGCGCAGCCTGCGTCTTCTGGAGGTTGAAGTGCCTCCCGATACGACGGAGCCCCCAGAGCTTGGTCGCCTGGCGGGGCCTCCTCCGCTCTGGGTGCGTCCCCCTGCTGAGGGTAATTCTCATCTGCTGCGGTCGTGGCCTCCTCGAGGGCTTCTTGGCTTTGCTCTGCTTCGGCAGGGGTGGCGGCTGGCACGGCCTTGGCCCGGCGTTCCTTCCTAACCACCACCAGGACTGCACTGGCGGAGTAGGGGGTGGCTGCAAGGTAGAGCACCAAGGGCTCGTGACGGCACGGAGCTACCATCACCGGAGGGCTGGTAAGGTACTTCTTGAGATCTTGGAATGCCCTGTCGGCCTCTTCAGTCCATTCGAATGGGCCCTTCTTCTTCATCAGCTTGAAGAAGGGCAGTGCTCGCTCCCCCAGCTTGGAGATGAAGCGTCCCAACGCAGTTACGCGCCCGGTGAGCTTCTGCATTTCTCTGAGGGTCTTCGGCGGACCCATGTCTTCGACTGCTTTGACTTTCTTCGGGTCAGCCTCGATGCCCCTGTGGGATACGAGGAAGCCCAATAGTTTGCCCGAGGGGACCCCGAATACGCACTTCTCCGGGTTGAGCCACAGATCCACTTCACGGAGGCTCACAAAGGTTTCTTCCAGGTCCTGTATCAGGGTTTTCGCCTCCCGAGACTTCACCACAATGTCATCAACGTAGGCCTCAGCGTTTCTCCCGAGCTGCCAGCCCAAGGCAATGTGCATCAGCCACTGAAAGGTTGCGCCTGTGTTGCGCAACCCGAATGGCATGCAGGTATAGCAGTATACCCCACACGGGGTCAGGAAGGCCTTTTTCTCCACGTCTTCTACCACCATCTTGATCTGGTGATAGCCCAAAAAGGCATCCAGGAAGCACAACAGGTCACACTCGGCGGTAGAATCGACGATCTGGTCGATGCGAGGGAGCGGGAATGGATCTTGAGGGTAGGCCTTGTTGAGGTTGGTGAAGTCGACACACATGCGTTCCTTTCCTCCCTTTTCTGGCACAACAACCGGATTGGCCAACCATTCTGGATGGCAAACTTCGCGAATGACGCCTGTTGCCTCTAACTTGCGGGTTTCTTGGACAATGAAGGCCTGCCTCTCGGTGGACTATCACCTTGCCTTCTGCTTCACCGAGCGCATGTTGGGGCACACGTTGAGATGGTGTTCGATCACACCCCTCGGGACCCCTGCCAGCTCATTAGGTTCCCACGCAAACACCTCCTTGTTTGCACACAGAAATTTCACCAGGGCTTCCTCCTGCTCATGGTCGAGATTGGCGCCTATGATGAAGGTGGCGCTAGAGGATCCATCCTCGTCAACTGGCACTTGTTTGGTCTCCGCCTTGTCTTGGGTGAATAGCTGCTTCTTCTTGGTTGGCGTAGCCCCCTTGGGCTTGAGGGTATCCGTGCTGGCGGGCTGCGCCACCGCGGCCGTCTTGAAAGCGAGTTTGAGCGCCTGTAGCGCGTCCCTGTGTCTCCAGACATGGTAAGGACGCCGCTGCTCCCGGGGATCTTCATGAGGTTGTACGTCGGGTGAGTCACTGCCATGAACTGGGCCAAGGCTGGGTAGCCGAGGATGGCGTTGTACGGGAGGCCAATGGGGGTGATGTAGAAGTCGACCAGCTCCGTGCGGAATGGTGCCGAAGGTCACCAGGAGGCGGATCTGCCCCAGGGAGCCGGTGGAGCTGCCTCCAACGCCCGAGAAGGGCCTGCTGGGTTGGAGCCGCTCCAGCGGCACGTAAAGGAGGCTGAAGGCCTCCATCGAGAGCACGTTGAGGCCGGCACCATCATCGATGAGGGTCCTGGTGACAGCCACCTAGAAGATGGTGGGGGTGCATAGCATCGGGAGTGTGCCCGAACAGGCGGTGTTGGAGGGATGATCGTCCGAGCCGAAGGTCAAATCAGCCTCGGGTGCCACCCAACCTGGGGGGGCTTCGCGGTGCTTGAGGACGGCGCCGATCTGGCGGACGAACGGCTTGACGTGGCGGCTCGAAGGAGGTGCCTGTGATCCGCCCAGGAGGGCCAAGACGACCGCGGGTGCCGGCGCAGCGTGATGGGCGAGGAAGAGGTTGCGCAACTCCTCCCAGGAGGCCACAGAAGCCGCTGGCAGGTGGAGCAGCCACATGTGTGGGATGCCGGTGAGGGCCATGGGCAGCCAGTTAGCCATGACCTTGTCGTTGCCTCCAGCCTTGAGGATGGCCTCTTCATATGCTAGCAGGAAGGCCAGCGGATCGGTCGCGCCGTCGTAGCGCGGTGGCATGTCCGTCTTGAACTTGTTCGGCCACCGCACCTATTGCAAGGCGGGGGCCAGGGCTCGGAGCCCCCTGGTTCCTGTGCCGACGTCGACGGCCGGAGTAGGCGGTGCGTTGGCCGCCATGAGGGCAGAGCGCGGTGCTGATGGAGAACGGGTCGATAGAAGGGAGAGCTCTGGGGCACCCCTACCTGGCGCACCAAATGTCAGATGTTGGGTTCCCACAGACCCTTAAGGTTCGAACTCTGGGGTGCGCACGAAGATCTTTCCCCTACCGATCTATGTCTGATCGCCTTGTGAGAATCTAAGGTAAAATGATGAACAGCACAAGGGACACGAGATTTATACTGGTTTGGGCCACCGTTGTGGTGTATTACCCTACTCCAGTGTGTGGTGTGGTGGATTTCCTCAGGGGCTGATGATGAACAGTACAAAGGGTGAACAGCCTCACGAGAGGTGTTCTTGAGCTAGTGCGATGAGCTGCTTGGGTGAGTGCAATCGCCCCTTAGACGCTAGACTGGATGGTTCTCTACTGTGGTGGCTAGTCCTATTTATAGAGGCCCTGGGCCTCTTCCCAATTATTGAGCGGGAAGGGCGCCAACAACGGCCATTTTGAAGGGGAACATCTAGTACAAGTTATCCTGACTAAAGTTGGTCTTCGGCTACCAAAGGCACTGGCGATGACGCCGTCTTGGGCTCCACGGTGACCCCCATCCTGCCGCTCTGCTGGTCTTGGTCTCATTGCACCGGAATGGCAACCTTTGCCTGATGCCTCGGTACTCCACGCCTGCGCTTGCCCCCTTTGCACCAAAGAGGAAACAAGGACTCTACGCGGGCTGGCGCCCTCCTGGCGCCCGCCTGGTCTCGATCGCCATGGCTTGCGTCACGGGCACCTCATGAGGTACCCTACCTTGATCTCTCCGCCTCCTCGCGAGCCTGCCTGGCGAGACCGTTCCTGAGGAAGCCTTGTGTCATCTGCCCCGTGAGGCTTGGCCCCTCGTGAGGGTCTTGAGTCTTGTGCTGATGAAGATGGGCTGTACTGAGCCACCACTTGAGCAACGCCGCAGCCCGCAGGCACGCAAGTCTGGGGACCCCCGTTCCCAGAACGCCGACAGTGCTAGGCCTAGAAGATCGCGAGTAGACAAGCTAGGTAGGTTCAGATCTCCGCATGCACCCTAGAGTTTGAACCTATCAAGGGTTTGCAAAAGCCGAAATCCGACATTTGGCGTGCTAGGTAGGGGTGCGTCGGATCCTCTCTTTCGTCGGTCGATCCACCGCTACTCTGACACTTCCATGGCTGACGCACGTCGGGCTCGCACTGAGCGCCAGGCCACGCTTGTCGCTCGTGTCGCTCAGACAGCTCCGGCGGGCGACGGTTGTCCTCGTCGCCCTTCGTCACCGGTAGCCAATGTTGCCACGGGCCCTGCCGGCCATGAGCAGCAACCTTCATCGCTGCACCCCTCGGTGCACCATGACAGGCGCACCGCCACTCCGCTGCTGACGCCGGCTGCTTCATCCTCCCACGCGCATCGCGGCCCGGCAAACACGCAAGCTGCTCTGCTCATGGCGCGGGAGCTCCTTCGCAACCGCCCCGTCGACGACTTCTATGAGGAATGGCTCGAGTGCATCGCCAAGCTCGTTAGTGCCGCTGGAGACTCCACTGCACCGGCCCGCTCGCTGCATCAGCAACCGCCTGCCGTGGGCGACGTGGCTCACGGGGCTGCTCCACCACCTCCAGCCCCAGGCGCCATTGTCGAACCAAGGCGGGTGGCACCACGGTGCAACCCGCCATGCCAAGCGCCCGCACGCGAAGAGGCGAGCTGCCAAGTGGTGCAGCGGCCCCAAGAAGATGCACGTGTGCTTCCTGCACCCCCATGTCAAGACCGCGTGCCACCTGTGATGGTGGAGGCGCGCGAGCGCCAAGACCAAGCTCCACCTCCTCGACGGGCTCCCGTGACCACGGCAGGATGCCACGCTTTCACCCCGGAGCTTCGCAACATCATCTGGCCAGGCAAGTTCAAGCCTGACCTGCCCCCACAGTACAACGGCACCACCGACCCCGCCGAGTTCCTACAGCTCTATGAGCTGAGCATCGAGGCGGCCAGCGGCGACGAGAAGATCATGGCGAACTAGTTCCCCATGGCCCTCAAGGATGGCGTGCGCTCCTGGCTCCTGAACCTCCCCGTGCGATTTGTCTCCTCCTGGGATCTGATGCGCGACCGCTTCATCGCCAACTTCTAGGGCACTCGCGATCGCCCGCCAGCTGTGGGTGACCTAAGACGCATCAAGCAGCAGCCAGGGGAGACCCTGCAGAAGTACATCCAGTGCTTCAACAATGTTCGCCTCAAGATCCCCAAGGTGTCGGATGAGGCCATCATCTCAGCGTTCATTGATGGCGTCTGCGACATCAAGATGAAGGAGGAGCTCGCCATCCATGAGGACCTCTGCACAGCCTTGGAGATGTTCAACATGGCGAACAAGTGCGTGAGGGCTGAGGAGGGACGCCTCTCCCTCCTCGAGCTCCCTGATGCTGACCCAGAAGACAAGAAGGCCAAGGCCAATGACATGAAGCGCAAGGGACCAGCTGTGCTTGCAGCCGAGCCAGAGATGAAGCGTGGCTGCGACCAAGTTGAGTCATCCAAGAGCAACCGACCATTCTGCGTCTTCCACAATGTTCACAGCCACAACACCAACGACTGCCAGGAGCTCAGGGCCCTCTGTGACGGACGCCTCGGTCGACGACCCGAGCGCAACGATCGAGGCTACGGTCGTGGAGGCGGCCGAGGTGGAGGACGCTGGGCCGGCCGCGACCATTGCCAGGAGTGGCGCGACCAGCCTCGGGAGGACCGCTGGCAGGGCTAGCCTCGCGAGGTCGCCTGGAGGGACCAGCCTTGCGATGATCGGCCTCAAGGCAATGCCGCTCTTCCTCCGCTGCCTCCACCACCAAGAAGGAAAGAAGATCATCACTAGGACGAGGGGGCTAGGGGATACTAGGAGCCTCGAGCCATCGCTTGCATCCTGGGCGGCTCTCAGGCCCCAGCCTCTCACCGCATCTTTAAGTAGTTCGCGCGTGAGGTGAACGCGGCGCTCCCCAAGCCTGAGGCAATCACCCGCTCAGGTGGTCCAAATACGCCATCACCTTTAATTCCACCGATCAGCTCAAGTGCGCGGCCACCACTGGCGCGCTCCCAATGCTCTGCTCACCCTTCATCAGCAACGTGGTCGTCACCAAGACCCTCATTGATGGTGGAGCAGGGCTCAATGTTCTCTCTGTCCAGACGTTCAACAGGCTCCAAGTGCCGTATGACCAGCTCCAGCCTACCAAGCCATTCTCGAGGGTGACCGACGGTTCCATGCATCCGATAGGGCAGATCCGCCTCCCTGTGACCTTCGCCGAATGCAACAACTACCACACCGAGCTCATCGAATTCGACGTCGCCGACATTCATCTGCCATACAATGCCATCCTCGGGTACCCAGCGCTGGCCAAGTTCATGGACGCAATGCACCACGGCTACAACGTCCTAAAGATGCCAGGGAGCAGTGGCATCATCACAGTCGCCTACAAGGAAAAGGACGCGGTGTGCTCTCTTGAGCGCGCCTACTAGGCTGCAGCGGTCGAGAACCTTGAAGACGAGGGTGGTGTCCCCCCTCCTGAGGTTGCCCCCAAGATGAAGAATCTGCAGCTGGGTTAGGGGTCTCACGAGAAGGCATCACCCGACAGCGCCATGCTGAGACTCGCATCCCTGGATGGGGCCCCTTCGCCTATCACATAGGAAGGCGCGCCCGGCGCCCCTCTCAGGCTGGGCTCGGGGGCTATCCTCTAGAGGGCCTCAGACCTAGCCAACGTCACGAGGGAGGCGCTCGGGCACCACGTGGAGGCACGCTTCAGCGCATGCTTTCCAGGAGAAGGCGCAGGGCGCAAGGCGCCAGGCGTTCAGGAGTTCATTAGCAAGGCAGTCGAGGAGATTCATGAGGCAAGGGTTCTGTAGGGCGATCACCACCCATTGCCGGGCGCGGCTCATTGCCCTGGAGAGGGTAAGGAGTTCCGCGTCTGCATCGACATCCCAGGGCTCAATAGGGCCGCATCTCGGCAGCTCTTCTGGCCGCCCCATGTCGGCCGATGTGAGGGTCCACCTCATAGCTATGTTCGCATGCCCTTCGGCCTGCCGAGCACGGCTGTGGCATTCCAACGCTGCATGCGGGACGTCCTGGCGGCTCGAGAGGCTAGGCACCAGGCGATCCTGGTGGAGATGGAGATGCATCTTCAGGAGCCCCCGGGCCCCCGGAGCCTCCCGAGGCTCAAGGCCAAGGCGGCTCATGAGGGACGACTTCGGCAGCGCGCATCTTCTACTACCCCGACATCTCTTCAGCAACAGTGTCAGGTGACATCTTTTTAGTTCATTCAGTTTGGGGCGCCCCTCGGGCTACATTATCCCCAAGTTGCGTCGGTCCGTCCCTGCGACATGTATCCTTTTGCATTCATCAGAATGGCCTAACCATCTCTCATGAGCTTATCTATGACCATCGCCTGCTCGCTTCAAATCTTAACCACCTCATAGCCTCCCTACATTTTCTGGCTTGTCCTTCGTCCATCCTGCAACGGGGGCTACTCACGTTGGCACGACGCATGTGCTTGGGTCCATCCCTGAATGCTGACAAACCCAAGGACCGAGCTCTGGCTCGTGGGCCACCTCGCGCATGCCACCTCACTAGGTCCTCGGTGCCTTCGTCTTCCTGCGAAGGGTCTAGGGACAGGCAGTCTGCTCCATAAGGAACTACAACCTCTCCTGCCAGCTAACATGCAGGTTCACCTAAGGCCAACCCACGAGCAGGCCCCAGCGGTCACCACCTTACCCCGTGAGTTGCTTGCACGTTAAAGGGGGGCTCCTGAGCATCGCACCTCCAGAGATCCTACTGGCTCTCCAGCCCTCACCCTCTGGCCTTGACCACGGCATCGTGACCTGGCATACCAGCAGCGGATGAGCCTACTAGAGGGCCGGGACCCGAGGATGTAGAGCACCTAGGCAAGCGAGGAAAGAAGGTGATCATCGCGGGCCCCGCCTACTGACGCTACGACAGATGCATGAATGGGCACTACCCAGGGTAATCACAACTAGTCTGCTAAAAGATAAGTCACACGCGCCATGATATAGGCCTCGCAACCTGCTCACCCAAGTCTTGCAGTCCCACTCCGGCAGTTTCACTCCCCTTTCCGTTTCTTGGGCAGTTGCTTGCACGCCAAGAGGGACCTCGTGAGCATCGCACCTCATGAGCTCTCACCGGACCTCGGGTCGCTCACCTCCTAGCCTTGACCACGGCATCGCGACCTGACATACTAGTGACAGCTGAAGCCTGCCTGTGGACTGGGTCCCGCCGGCATAGAGCGTTATGCTACCTAAGGGGAAGAAAGGGGAAGAATCATGCCAGATTGGGATACGCGATTTCATCACAAAACCAAAAGAGCAAAGCTGGAATTAAAGCATTTCAATCCTTACATGTCCCGTGGGGCTAGCTCTAATTCCACATAGGGAAGCGAAAGGAGAAGGGCTTCGGCTAGGCCAGCGCACATCACCAATGATGCCGGGCGGCAGCCGCTGCCATGCTCCGGCCACGGCGGGAGCTTGGCGGCACGTAGCTGTCATCACTGGACTCCGGAGATTCGCTGGGCTCAGGAGAATCGCTGGATTCCCAAGAGTCACCGTTGCTGCCGGAGGGGGTGCTGACGGGGACGGAAGTAGATCTGGCGCCCTCGGCCGCATCCCGCGAGCTGCTTCCTCCGGGGCAGCACTCCAGCTGCCGGCCCTCCTCGTCGAAGACCTTGAAGAACAAGGTGGAGGCGCCGTCGTATTCAAAGTGGATCGCGAGGGCCCCCTCTGCTCGGTAGGCTCGGGCGACCTCGCCTCATCCGCGGGTCATGAAGACATCTCCAGGGGCACCACTTCGACATCAGCTCCGGTGGCCAGGTTGCAGCACCCGGCGTGCTGTAGCTACAGCTCAAGTGGCCCCCTTGGTGGTAGCTCGTCGATGAAGAACCTTGGGAGCCGGATCCATGAGTCGGGCGGCATCGCTGCCCACACCATGAACTCGCGCGAGCTACCCTTGGCGTGGGTCCGCGGCTCGGCAGGCAAGACGGTCGCGGCTCGTCCTTTGCCACCTGGTATTGCTCGACGGCGCACGTCATCATCATGTGCGCGGGCGTACAGAGGAAGAGGGAAGCCGGGCGGAGGCCTCGATTGCTAGGGCCTGGTCACCTCCTACCTCGCGCCAGCATTGCGGGGAAGGCAGAACTGCTTCTTCGGCGGGAGAGGATCAGGCCCCTCCTGAGGGGCCTTTCTTTTTTCAGCCGCAGAAAACCTCCTGATCTGCGCCATGGAAGCAGAAGCAAGATGGAGAAGGAGGAGAAACGAGCAGCGGGAAGACGGAGGAAGAGATGAGCGAGGGGGCTCTGCCCCTCCCCTCATTTATAACCGGAGGAAGGCCAACAACTGGCCTCCACGACCTCACGCAATGATGATCTTCTACATGCAGCATCGACTCGTCAAGTCGAACGGTTGCCGAGGCAGCGTGGGGAAGTGGAGACGCCCATGTCCCATCAATCGCCATGCGTTATTCAAGGCCATAGGTGGTTAGGGCCCGCGGCGCTCCGCACTTGCACTTTGGCTTCGCCAAGAAGCCAAGTCCGAGCGCGCCTTGGGCCCCGGGGCTACTATCGGCATTCTGGATACGGGGGTACCCAAACTTGGCTGCCTGCGGCCCACTGCGTGGCTCCATCGATGGCCTGGTATGACCCAACTTCGGCATCAACAACCCAAGACCCTCGCGAGGGGCCAAGCCTCGTGAGGCGGATGACTCCAAGACCTCCAAGGGGATCGGCCTCCTTAGGCTGGCTCCCGAGGGGCGGAGAGTTCTATGCAAGGTGCACCTCACGAGCCTCAGCTGACGTGAGCCATGACGACTAAGGCCAGGCGGGCGCTAGGCGGGCGTAGAGTACCAGTTTCCTCTTTGGTGCAACGGAGGCGAGAAGCAAGTGCGGAGTCCCGAGGAATCAGCCGAAGGTTTCCATTCTGGTGCAACGAGACCAAGACCGCCAGGACGCCAGGATGGAGGTCATCGCCGAGCTCACCGCAACGTCACGACGAGAGGCTTTTCGCAGGCAAAGACCACTTTAGTCAGGATAGGATGTACTTCCTATCCCCCTTCAAATCTGGCCGTTGTGGGATCCCTTCCCGCCAAAATTTGGGAAGAGGACCAAGGCCACTATGAATAGGACTTAGCCACCACCATAGAGGAGGGACAAAAACAGATCGGATCCATTCTCATCCGACCACCTCACCAGCTCTCTCGAGCTCAAGAACACCTCACCTCCTGAGGCCAGTTCATCCACTATACTAGTTCATCCTCAGCCCTTCGAGGTAATCCACCAAAACGCTGGAGTACGGTATTACACCGCAATGTGGCCGAAACCAAGATAAATTGTTGTGTCTCTCTGTCCCTTTGAGGTCGACGCGTTAGGCCTATAAGATCATGAGTAGACAGGCTGTATAGGTTGAGATCTCCGCACGCACCCAGAGTTCCAACCTATCATGGGTTTGCGGAACCCGAAATCCGACAATGATGAGCACGTCATTACTTATAGTGATGATGATGCATTTATTGATCCCGGAGCATTTATTGAACTAGATTATTACTAGGTATTTTATTTGTTTATGTTGTACTTGATTTATATAGTTACTTATATGATTTATATAGTTACTTGTATAATTTTCTTACTTTCTATGATTGTTTGTTATACATAGTGCCATGGTCCTGATATCCGTCCCCGTCGATCCTCGCCCGCTTTATGATTCTAATGTGGTAAATTCTCTTTTATAACTATTTGTTGCATTTCGCATTTATGACAATTATGGCCATCAAGTTGACATAGAGATATTTTAATCTAGGAGGTATGTGAACCGGAATTTGCAACCGACCCTCTTGTTGAGAAGTTAAATTTAGATGAAAAAGAAAATGAGTATTTGAAAGAAAAAATTAAAAGAATTGAAGAAGAGAAGATGACATTGGAGTTGTATGTTGTCGATGTGGTCGATGATCACAAGATGAAGATGAATGTAATGCGCTTGAAGATTAAGAAGATTAGAAAATATGCCACTGATAATGAGGCTTGGTATCATTATGTCGTTGGATCAATTGTTACCTTAGTTGCAATCTTCATCGCATTTGTTGTGATGAGGGTAAGTTTTCTCTAGTGTTTTGCTTAACAAATGCATACTTAGCTACTTTCCTCCTAAATGGCATAACTACCTAAGTTAGACAAAAAATGAGCTATACTTCGCTTTCTTTCCTCAAAATGTCATGATAAACTTTGTTACCTCCAAAATGATATAGACATACCTTACTTTCCTCGAAAATGACATAATAACCTTAGTAAGCTCCAAAATGGCCTATTTACCTAGCTTAGCTCTAAAATGACCTACACTTAGCATTTTTACCTAGCTTAGCAAAAAAATAGCATTTTTACCTACCTTAGTTAGAAGAAGAAGAAGAAGAAGAAGATAAAAAAGAGGAGAGGAGAAAAGGAAAGAGAAGAAAAAATCTTCTTCTTCTTCCTTTTCTTCCTTTTCTTCCTCTTCTTCTTTTTCTTCTTTTTTTCTTCTTCTTCTTCTTTTTCTTCTTTTTCTAGCTAGTCTTCTTCTTCTTCTTCTTCTTCTTCTTCTTCTTCTTCTTCTTCTTCTTCTTCTTCTTCTTCTTCTTCTTCTTCTTCTTCTTCTTCTAACTTGCTTCTTTCCCAATTTGCAGATTTGCTTTAGACGAGGAAGCTTGCATTGATGGAGTCTACTCTTCTCTTTATGATTCCATCTTGTTTTGATTTGCTTTAGATGAGGAAGCTTGCTACCTATATATGGATGGATGGATGAAACCATTGTATGCTTGTTGTTGCATATGTTGGCTATGTATATGTGTTGGATGAAACCATTTGCTATGTATATGTGTTGGATGATCATATACATATGGCAGGGATATGATTTGCTATGTATATGTGTTGGTATGCTTGTCGAATGTATTTTCATATGTGTGTATATATCTATGTGAAATTCTGTCAAATTGAATGAAATCAAGAAAAAATAGGGGATGTATAGACTCTTTGTCGTCTACTGGCGGACGGCAAAGAGCTTTGCCATCAGCCAGCGGACGGCAAACATGCCATGTGTTAGCCACCTATGCAACCTGGGGCAGTAGGCTGGCTATTTAGTAGCTTTGCCGTCAGTCGGCTGATGGCGAAGCTACCAAATAGGCCAGCCCCCCAGGTGCTGCCACGTGGCATGCTATGTCGTCCGCTGGTAGACGGCAAATAATCAATGTTCTTTGTCGTTCGCTGCAGACGACAAATATGCAAAGGTCTTTGTCGTCCGCCAGCAGACGACAAAGCATGCCGTTAACCCCTTAACGGACCTAAGCTGACACGTGTGCCATCGCTGGGGACGGCAAAGACCTTTGCATCTTTGCCATCCGCCAGCAGATGGCAAAGAAGCCTTTGTCGTAACCTGTTCAGCCAGACGTGTTAATGTCTGCTGGCTGACGTCAAAGTTCTTTGTCGTCCGCTATGTGTGCCTTTGCCGTCAGCCATGGTGGACGGCAAAGTTATTGATTCCTGTAGTGTCTAGGTTAGAAAATATCCTTTATGACCCATTACCTATTGATGATAGTTTCCCTGATGAACAACTAGCTGCCATAAATGTTTCTCGCAATAATCCTTGGTATGCAGACTATGCTAATTATATTGTTGCTAGATTTATACCACCTAGTTGGACATACCAACAAAATAAAAAAGTTCTTCTATGATTTAAGACATTACTTTTGGGATGACCCACACCTTTATAAAGAAGGAGTAGATGGTATTATTAGCCATTGTATACCCGAGCATGAACAGGAACAAATCCTATGGAAGTGCTACTCCAAGGCTTACGAAGGACACCATGCGGGAGATAGAACTGCGCACAAGGTATTACAATCTGGTTTTTATTGGCCTACTATTTTCAAGGATGCTCGTAAGTTTGTCTTATCTTGTGATGAATGTTGAAGTATTGGTAATATTGGTAGACGTCAAGAAATACCTATGAATTATTCACTTGTTATTGAACCATTTGATGTTTGGGGCTTTAATTATATGGGACCTTTTCCTTTCTCAAATGGGTATACACATATTTTAGTTGCTGTTAATTATGTCACTAAGTGAGTAGAAGCTATCCCAACTAGTAGTGTTGATCGCAATATACATCTATTAAAATGCTTAAAGAAGTTCTTTTCCCGAGGTTTGGAGTCTATCGTTGTTACTTACAACACTTGCAGAGAATACCTAGCTGATAACCGCTTGTCATTTCCTTCTGCTCCTAGTTGGGTTCGACACTCTTACTTATCAAAAGGACTACGATTGATCCCCTATACTTGTGGGTCATCAGACATGAGCCAGCTCGCGTGACTCAAGGCGCCGTCGTCTCCCATGCCATACTCTTCCTCATCGGATCCCGGAACCCGAAAGGTGTTGGTGGATGTCAGATCGATGATGATCTGTCCTGGGACGAGCTGGAGACATCCAGCAGGACGCAGTTGCGGCACCCGGACTGGTGCACCATACAAGGTGCCAAAGAATGCGAGTCTGCCTCGCCGACATCCACCGCCATGAGGTCTGCCAACGCCTCCTGCACCCGTTGCCTCGCAAGGTGGGCACACCGCACCATGTTTGAGTCAGACGATGCCCATGGTGCGTCCATGGCATCGGCGCGACAAACGAGGGGTTGTGCGTCCGCCACCGATGAGGTAGCGACAACACACCTAGCACCAGATCCATGTGCCATTTGGGCAGATGGAATGAATTCCCGACGGAAGGCATCCGAGCGTTGCCTCGCACGAGCCTCCTCCCAGGAGCGATGGAGCGCAAGCCGGACAACCATCTCCTCCTCGGGGCCGCGTGGGGTGAGCTCGGGGTCGACGGATTTGGAGGTGAAGGACTCGGATCCGCTGCTCGCCATGTCGGAGATCGCCGGACAGGAGTTTGGGTAGCGGAGGAGAGTGGAGTGAAGGGCTAGGGTTTGGTCCAGTGAGCGGATGGGAAGGAATATATGTGAAGTCGGATGGGCCAGCGTGGGCCAGATCCGATATGACATACTCGCCCGAGCACATCCGGACGACCCTAATCCAACTCAATATGAGAGGTGCCGGTCAGCCCGAAGACGTCATTTTGCATCTTTTGTAACCGGTTAACGACCGGGCCGTGGCGTGCGGTTGCACATGCTCTAAGAGCATCTTCACTTGTTCTGCCCCCAGCACACCCGGCAATTGCGTTTTGACCTACGACCAACGTTTTATTTTCCCTGGGGGCGATCCAGTTCCTAGCCATGCCCCCAGGTTTCGGCCCAATGACGCACATAAATTCAAACTTGTCTTTCCTGCTACCAAAAAACGCCACAAGTTCGGCAATCATCGGTGATCACCATGCCACAGTTCGGCGATCAAAACATACACAAAAGCTCGGCGTTCAAAAGGAAGCCGTACCGGCTGATGCGTAGACAAAGGAATGCATCAAACAACGGTCTCCGGCGTGGGACTGGCCGCCGTCGGCATGCTCGGCGTCGGCATCGGCGTGGCTTCTATGCTCGGGCTGGTCAATGTCAGCGTGGCTTCTGTGCTCGGCATCGGCATGGCTTCATCGCTCGGGATGGGTGTCAGCGTTGGGGTCAGTGTGGGCGTAGGCACGGTGGTCGAAGGCATCTGGTTCAAGATGAGGCCGCGCTCCGCCAGGTACTACGCCGTGACTTGCTCGTCCATCGTCGACATGTCCGCCCCCATCAAGAACGCCACGTTGGTGTTCCTCTTCTTCACGGCGACGTTCGTCCATAGTAGGTAGAGCTTCACGTCCTGCTTCGTCACCAACGCCGACCACCACACGTCCGATTTCTCTTCCCTCTTGGCGGCATAGTTTTTGGCATCGGTGATGCACTGCTCGATCGACGATTGCAGCCACTCGGCAGCCAGTGTGGCGCCCTTCACCGTTTGGGCTCTTTTGTTTCCGTCAGGGCACCCATCCGCCGCCCTCGGGGCCGGCATGCCCTGCTTGTATGTCTCCTTGGCCTTGGCGAGGGTGAGTCAGACATCCCTCCATTTCTCGCACGACTCGATCCGGGAGAACACATGAAGAAACTTGAACTCTTGGTCGCTGCTGTCCTGGCGGTACATGGTGAACATCCGAACCATATGCGCAGCGGAAGAACAAGTGTCGGCGACATACATGGCGAAAATAAGTGAGTCGGAGGCTGGACATACCTGACCCTCGATGTTGGTGCCGCTTTTCGGGAAAGCCGCAATCTCCTAGATGATCCCATGCCATTTTTTGCAGGGCGTCTGGATGATCGCCCAATGGTTCGACATGGCCTTTGCACCGCGCTACATGTGGATGGTGGCGAAGTAGGGGTCGACAAGCTTGCGCTCATCGAACACCGACTTGATACGCGTCCAGTACGCGTCGGCGTTCTGGTTCACGCCGGTGACCGGGTCCATGCTGACGATCTTCCTTGCTTCAGCAAGGCACTCGTCTTCTTTGGACGTCCACTTGACACGCTGCTCGCCCGTCCTGGCATTGGCCCCCCGTTTCTTCTTTTTCCCTTTCCTCAGCGGCGTCGGCTCCATATCCTCCTCCTCTTCCTCCTCATCTTCCTCCTCCTCCTCCTCCTCGGTGTCGTCGAGCTCGTCCTCCATGTCAACGGCTGTGTCTATTGTGTCATCTTGCGCGTGGAACCCGTGATAGGAGGCGGCGGCGACTGAGCCGCTCGTGATGATCTCCTCCATGTCGGCGTCGATCGCGTCGTGGTTGCCCAAATGTGCCGCTGAGGCTTGCGAGAAGGGTAGGACGCCACGGCATAGAGGCGGTGTCGGCGAGGCTGTGTACACCGGGGCGACTAGTTGTACGGGGGGTACTAGATGCTGGCGAACGCGGGCGAGGGAGTGCGCTGGTCGGGGTTCAGACTGGAGGGTGAGGCACGTGGCGGCGCGCCATGTGGGAAGGTGATGTTCGGGTTGAACCCACCATGCGCGTCGCCGTCGGAGTAAGGCGAGGGTGCGTGTCCCTAGGGCGGCAGCGGCGGCGAGAAGTTGGCCGGCGACACGACGCTCTGTTGGCTCCATGCAGCTTGCGGGCAGTGGCCGCCGGGCGGATTCATCATCCCCGCGCGAGCCGCCTCTGCCTGCTCTGCTGCCGCCGCCATCGCCACCGACGCGGCCGCGTCCTTGGCCTTCTTAGCATTGAGCCTGTTCCGCCGGTCAGTGGTAACATCCTCCCAGCGTTGAACCTCCGCCTTCCACTCGGCGTTGGACATGCCCGGTGGTTTTGCCATCGGCGCCCTCGGCTTCCTCTATTCAGCTGGTTGGTATCTGCAGCGGCAACGGAGCGAGGGGCCGAATACTTCTTCGGCGGCATGGCGGGATGGCGGTCAGCTGGCGAGGAGCGGGAGGAGAATGGCGGGAGTGGGGGGCAGAAGGGGGGAATCAATGAGAAAATGGAGGGAAGGGGGGAACGGCGGGAAAAGGCCTGTCTGTCACCGACAGAGTGGACCCACGCGCCTTTTCGCTTCGGCCGGCGCCTCCAGGCGCCCCCGGAGGGTTGGGTTCGGCTCGGGTTCGTCGGCTGCTATTTCGGCCCAAACCGGCGAAAAACAAGGACCTAGGGGCGCGACTGGGCCGATTTTTCGCCGCCAACCCTAAAAAGGGCGCCCTGGGGGGTGTGTTGGGGGGCGAGTGGAGATGCTCTAACATTCTTCACTTCGCTTGCGCGTGGCTGCGGTCAAAACTTGCGGGATGTGGCAGATGCAGCGCGACACGGTCGGCGTATGCAGCCGCCTTGTATGTACGGCCGGCGGAGATGCCATCACGGGTGTATTGTATCATGCATGTCGCATCCAAATTTGGTGTTTTGACTCTTTTAATAAAGTTTAGCCGGATCTGACTATGGTCTCAAAAAAATTCGAGATTTAACCCTTTTGCTACCACCAGAGTGGATGGAGGTAAGGAACTACCTACCGCCGAGGTCCCCGGCGGTAGAATTTGATTGCATCATCACGTCCGTTTAACATGTAAAATACCCTACCGTGAGGATCTGTGACGGTAGGATGTGCAACCCTACCGCCAGAGAGCATGGTGTTAGGCATGCATGCAACTTTTGGCTCTATGTAGTTTAGCTGATGGCAATCCTAGTAGGCTAGTACTATTGCTATACTAGTACTGTATATGTTTACTCGATCAAACTATTGGAAGGGAGCACCCATACATGCATGCACCAGTGAGCACGCATGCATGTAGTTAATTTGGGAGTGCACTTTTCTACTCCTCCTGGTAGCCAGGTGGAATCATGTGATGTGTACTGAGCATGGGCAACTTCCACAGTGCGCAGCAAAGCAGACCTACCCCTGCATGGATTCTTGCTTCAAGTAATTAATTATTAGTGCGTAGTACTACACTATAGTGCAAACCATGCCTATCGCCAGGCTCTTTGGCGGGGAACCGGCTCCTCTGACGTGATGAAGCAAAGGTGGGGAAGCTACAGTGCTCCCTTGTGTAAAAGCACGGAGGGAAGTCGGGGCGAAGCAGACACTGTAGCTATGATAATGAAGCTCATTACTGCAGATAATGCAGGTTTAGATCACTGTTCATGCGTCTGTGGAGAAGAAATGTCAGGGGACTGTAGCGCCCCCTGCCTTTCCTTGGCACGTTGGAGGATCTTGCTCCCTTTGGCGGTAGGGTGGCACAGTCTACCGCCAAGGGCTTTGACGGTATGGTTTTTTTCACGTTAAATAGACGTAACGACGTAATTAAGCCCTTCCATCAAGACCCGTGGCGGTAGGTAATTATACCCTACCGCCAAGCACTATGGTGATAGAAAAAAAAGGTCAAGTGCCGAATTTTTTTTAAGATCAGGGTTAGATCAGGGTAAACTTTGTCAAAAGGATCAAAACACCAAATTTGGCCGCATGCCGCTGTATCACTACCATGGACCAAGTGCTCGTACATGAGGAGCCAGAGTAGAATTCTGATTTGAGTTTTGTCTGCTTCATAGAGCATACCCTACGAATACGATCGACTTGTCGTCGTTGTCGAGTAGCTGTGCGATGGAGGGATTTTCGAGTGCATGCGCGCATCACCATTTTAAGCTTTGGGGTGTATCATCATTCCTCATTTCCTCAACCGTTTGATTTTGCGTGATCAGACGAACAATCTGCAAGTGCAACCGCGACGGAAGCTGTGATTCCTAACTCATCATAAAGTACTACTCCCTCTGTTTCTAAATATTTGTTTTTCTACACATTCTAAAAAAACTACAACATACAGATGTATATAGACATATTTTAGAGTGTAGATTCACTCATTTTGCTTCGTATGTAGTCACTTGTTGAAATCTCTAGAAAGAATATTTGAGAACGGAGTGAGTAGATTAGATTGTCACACCATAATGTACTATTACCTTAAAATAGATTATCACCAAGGAGTGTGCAGTAGTATGCCCTGGTGATTGCGGGACATTCATGGACTCGACGTCCTTGTTAGAAGGGAGAGAGGGATTTGGTGGAATAGTTTTTTTTGTATTGCTTGAGCCTCGTGGGCATATCTATAAGAGTATAATCATCTACTTGGAGTACAAGACAAGCCAGAACAAATCCTAACCTATCTCGTCTTTCCTAATAAACATTATACTCAATATCCCCCCGCAGTCACAACGGTAGCGACCCAGACGGTGAGACTGGTGAAGAATCCGAAGGCAAGCCGACGGACACCCCCCACAGTCGTAACGGTCGACGCGTCGCGGAGTCGTGGCTGGAGTGGCAACCGACGAGGTTGCTCAAGCAAGGCGATAGCCCTTTGTGCCGTTTGTCGAGGTAGCCGAGAGCGTGGGTGGTGGAGCCGTGGTCGAGGTAGCCGTGCGAAGAATGCCGTGGTCGATGTCGAGTCGGGGTAGCTGGTGTCGAAGAAGTCGCCGTGGAGCCGCGGGCGCAAGGGGGCGCCGAGTTAGTCATGGGCGCAGTGGTGTCGAAGTAGGGTGCGTCGGGAAGAAGATGTTGTTGACGACGCGTCACGGCGGGTTTGCTAAGCTCGGGGACACATTGTGGACGAAGGCACGCATCGGTGTTGCCAACACCGGGCATGCGTAGACGAACGAAGACGAAGTTGACAAAGCGCCGACCAGGCTTGCCAGGCCCACGGACACGTTGTGGATGAAGGCACGCATCGGTGTTGCCAGCACCGGGCATGCGTAGACGAGGGACCTGCACGAGCTGTACGCCATGTTGGAGAAGTCGGAGGGGCCAGCAGAGAAGAACTCGACGACGATTGCGGCGTCTATCGGCGCGGGGCCGATGTCACTAATGGTGGTCGGAGTAGACAAAGTGGTCGGGCTAGATGACGGCGATGCTGGCAACGGGCTGGTGCTTGGACGAAGACAAAGGGGTGGACGAGCGGCGGCGGCGGCTACGGAGGTAGCGGCGGTGGCGGCTAAAGAAGAGCGGCGGCCTGACGGCGCGGCGGCTAGGTTAAAAGTGCGGCGGCGGTGCTCGAAGTAGGCGAAGAACCCTGACAACGTGATGAAGACCGACGCGGACGGTGGCGTTCCCACGCCAAGGGAGACGGCGCGACGCATACCACGGGAGGTCGACGCGCGGTGACGGCGGAGTGAACCACGGGACGCGGCGCTACGGCCCGAAGGGGCGACGCAACGGCGGCAGGCAGGTCGGGGCGACGACGGTAAAGACCTCGGGGCGGCGGCGGAGACCGCGAGCCGCGGCGCGACAGCCCGAAGGGGCGGTGGTGGACCGCGGGCCGCGGCACTACGGCTCGAAGGGGCGACGCAGCGGTGACGTGGGTCGGTGCAGCCGGGAGAAGAACCATGGGGTGGTGGCGCTGCGGCCCGACGGGGCGACGCAGCGGCAGCCCGTTGCTCAATCGGTGGAGGGACGCGCTGAACTCGGGGACGATCTTCACGGGACCTGCGGAGGTGCGCGCAACCGATGGGCCAGGTCGGTCGCACGGCGTAGATGAGGCGGATCGCAGCGGCGGGCGGGTGATCAATCCGATCGCGCGCGAGATCGGGAACGTCGCTCGGTGGAGACGAGGTGGCGGCGGAGTCCAAGATGAAGCCGGCGACGGCGGGCGGCAGGGCGGCTATGATTGGCCGCCGCATGGCGCAAGGCCGCCGGGTCGGGTGATGCAGAAGTCCCGATCGGAGCAGGGCGGTGACGGCCGGCGCAGGGCGACGGGCGGACCGACGCGTGGACGGCGGCTGGCCCTGACAGGCCGCCTTGGCGCGCGTGGCCGCCGGGTCGGAGGAGAGGCCGGCTGGTCGCGCCGGGGTCGGAGTAGAGGCGCTCGGGGTCGATGACAGCGGTGGGCGACGCAAACCGATCAAGAATAGATCGGAAAACCAAAAAGAAACCGCGCGATCAAGATGACCGGCGGGAGAGAGAAAACCCCAGAGCAAGGCTCGGGGAAAAGACTCTCTAGAGCAGCCGGTCAACATGACCGGCGGACGAACCCTAGGTACGGGCGGCGTGGCCCCCGACGGCGGTCATGGAGGCCGACCGCCCCGGGGGCAGCGTGCAGGTGCGGAAGCGGCGGCGGCTAGGGTTTAGGATCGACTTGCGATAGATACCATGTTAGAAGGGAGAGAGGGATTTGGTGGAATAGGTTTTTTTATTGCTTGAGCCTCGTGGGCATATCTATAAGAGTATAATCATCTACTTGAAGTACAAGACAAGCCAAAACAAATCCTAGCCTATCTCGTCTTTCCTAATAAACATTATACTCAACCGTCCTGACAACTGCGCAGCCTTTAAAGAATTGCATGACACATCATTAGCTCGCTAATGGCCAGTTGGACGAGGGTCCACCACGTAACGATTCGCTAAGGTGACAGGAGGGCGATTGCATGGCGATCGCGGCCCTGTGCTAGGGTTAGGGTTTCGTGTGCGGGGGTGGTGAGAATCCGGTGGTGTTCTGGGTGGCGACGGCGCAACCCAGGATGCCGATCGGCAAGGTTTTTGACTCTCCAACTTCGGCGGTGCTGATGGCGGAGAGGACTTCAGGAAAGACGATGGAAAACCAGGGGAAGATGGCATCTTCATCGACGGCAGCGGCTACCCCAAAGAAGACACTTGCTCCATCGGCGGGAGCGGGGGGATCGACGAACATGAATAAGAAGGGAGCCCAGGCCATGGCCGCGTCGGCGGTGGCGGCGGAGACGGCCACACCGGTGGCGCGCAGATCGGAGGGAACGGCGAGTAGAGGTGCATCTAAATCCCCGATCGAAAGTAGGACCCCGGATCCCACGTCAAGCCTGTCAGCCAGATTGGGGGGTATGGTTTTGCTGGATAAGGAAGCAGAAGGTATAGTTTTTAAAGAAGATGAACCAGTAACCAAAGCTCCCAGATGGCTTGCAGTGGGGAAGGTGTGCTCGTCGAGACCCCTGGTGAGAAGTGTTTTGGAGAAGACTCTGCATAGAGCCTGGGGACTACACAAGGAAGCAAAGTTCAGAGGGTTGGGCTCGAATGTGTTCGAGGTGCAGTTTGGATGTGAGGGGGATTGGCGTCATGCGATGAACAATGGTCCGTGGCAGTATGACTTTAATGTTCTGATCTTGAAGGAGTATGAAGGTGACAAGCGACCATCTGAGATGATTTTTGATAAGATAGATGTATGGGTAAGAGTCACTGATCTGCCACCGGATAGGAGGACGGAAGCTTTTGGGAAGCCTCTGGGTAATTGGCTAGGTGAGGTGGTGAGGGTCGATGTGGTCAAAGATGGGCGAGCAAGAGGCAACGACCTGAGAGTCAGGGCAAAAATTTCTGTTTATGAACCGCTAGCCCGAGGATTCTACCTCAAAACGTCACTGGACGACAAGACTCGCACCTGGTTTGACTTCCATTATGAAAAGATACCACACTTCTGTTTTGAGTGTGGAAGATTGGTGCACATAGGAGGAAGATGTGACCCGCCGGTTGACTCATCGCTCCAATGGGGCGAGTGGCTCAGAGCTTCATTGGGAAGAAACAGCAATGCAAAGGAAAGCTCACTTGGAGCGGGGGGGGGAGCAGCAGCATTGCAAATATTGATCCCAAGGGTAAAGGACATGTAGACGCCGGGCGATCAGGTTATAAGAAAACAGAAGCTCCTGTCAAGCGGAGCTTATACGGAGATTTCAATGGAACGGCGGACCAGCGCACTGGCGAGGGTCGCGACCGAGAAAAAGGTGAAACGGAAGTAACTAGTCCTCATAAGGGCAACACAAAGTTTGCCCCGCCAGGGGAAGATGATCTGCGCCATGGCTTAGAGCAAAGGAGAGAGAGGGAGTTGAGGAACAAGCTGTTTGAAAAGCAGAATGGGTTTGATAAAGATGAACGGGATAGGCAGAGGAAGGGTAAGGAGGATGTGAGGTTTGGAGATAACCATAACGAGACATACAGCAGGGTTGAAGGGGACTGGGGCACTGGCTCCAGGGCTCGGGACCCAAGGGACAAGAGAAGGGGTACGTATGTGAGGAAGCCACGCCCTGAATATGATTATGGCCGTCACCATAGGGGAAACCCAAGGGTGGATCAGGAGAGCACAAAGAGAGGCCCGAGGCAAATTTGGGTGGCAAAAGATGATCCAGACAGACTGACATCAAATGATGCGTTCATTCGCGAGACGCGACGCAAGACGTCGACAGTGTTTGATCGTATTTCTGAGAACAACCATGAGGTGGACCCTGCGAGGCGGGGCCGCCGGACGCCATGAATCTTCTGGCCTGGAACTGTCGAGGGTTGGGGTTGACCTCGATAGTTGGCAAACTCCGGGACCTCATTAGGTCATACAACCCAGCGGTGGTATTTTTATGTGAAACAATAAAGAAAGCAAGGGCGATGGAGAAGTTGAAGTGGAGTCTTGGCTTTAAGAACGGTGTAGCAGTGGACTGTGTAGGTCGAAGTGGGGGATTAGCATTGTGGTGGAGAGATGATGCAAGTGCAACGGTGAGGCCTTGGTGCCAATACTTCATTGATGCAGAATTATCTTGGGAGGGCAAAACATGTAGATTCACTGGATTCTACGGTGAGCCCAGAACCGAGCTACGCAAGAAGTCATGGGACGCCATCAGATATCTCGCAAGTCAAGACAACTTGTCGTGGTTATGTGCAGGGGACTATAATGAGGCTCTCTTCCAGTCGGATCAAATTGGTGGAAACCAAAGAAGTTTCAGTCAGATGGAGGACTTTCGCGATTGTCTGACGGAGTGCGGGCTGGCAGATTTGGGCTTCTCGGGATACCCATACACCTGGGATAACAAAAGAGACGGAGGTGAGAACATTCAGGTAAGGCTGGACAGAGCCACATGCAATGATACTTTCCTTGAGCTCTTCCCGGAGACATTGGTGGAGCACATTATCACTGAGGAGTCCGATCATCAAGCTATCCTCGTGAGGGCGCTGGAGACAGCTCCACCGCGCCTTGAAAGAGTGGACAGACCGTTTAGATTTGAGGAGGCATGGACAAGGCATGAGAAGTATGATGAGATGGTGAAGGAAGCGTGGGAGGCATCAAGTACGGGGGAGCACGACCTGGCTGCTGTTTGGCAGCGGCTTGGCACTCTATCTGGGAGCATGCAAAGGTGGGCGCGCGAGGTGTTTGGCTTGATAAGACGGAAAATTTCTAAACTGAAAGGCCAGGTGGCTGAGGCAAAAACTAGGGCTGCAATAACCGGGGTCTCACTGGAGATCCGGGAAATCGAAGAACAACTGCGTGAAACATACGAACGGGAGGAGATCATGTACCGTCAGCGGTCTCAGGTTGATTGGCTGTCAGCGGGTGACCAGAACACGAAGTACTTCCAAAACCGAGCTACCCACAGAAAGCGTAAAAATACGGTAAAAGCGCTACGAAAGGACGATGGCACTCATTGTACAGTGGATGAGGAGATGCGTGAACTAGCAGCTAGCTTCTATGAGAAGTTATTCTCAACGGAGGGATCAAACGGAGTTGAAGCACTTCTTCAAAACATACAAGAGGTGGTCACGGGCGACATGAATGACAAGCTGATTGCGCAAATCTCAGATGAGGAGATAGAAGCAGCTTTATTCCAGATGGGACCAACAAAAGCCCCGGGACCGGACGGCCTACCTGCCCTCTTTTATCAACGACACTGGTCGTTGGTCCGAGAGGATGTGTGTAGAGCTGTTCGCGAGTTTCTGAGTGGGGCTACAGCTCCGGCCACTTTTAATGCAACTGTGATTGTGATGATTCCCAAGGTCAACTCACCGGAGTTGCTGTCCCAGTTCCGTCCTATAAGCCTATGCAATGTTTTGTACAAGATTGCCATGAAGGTCCTAGCTAACAGGCTTAAAGGCATTCTCCCTATTCTTATTTCTGAAGAGCAGAGCGCCTTCGTCCCGGGACGACTCATTACGGACAACGTTTTGGTTGCATACGAGTGTGTTCATGCGATCCGGAAGAGAAAGAGGAAGAAACCTTTATGTGCAGTGAAACTTGATATGATGAAGGCGTATGACAGAGTGGAGTGGGCCTTTTTGGAGCGGATGATGTTGCGTTTTGGTTTTGCCCCTGAGTGGGTATCTATGATAATGAGGTGTGTGAGATTAGCGGTGTTTTCAGTCAAGCTGAATGAGGGATGTTCAAGGGGTTTTTCTCCTTCACGAGGACTACGTCAGGGGGACCCTCTATCACCCTACATGTTCCTATTCTGTGTGGAAGGTTTCTCGGCGCTTCTAGAAAAAGCTCAAGGCGAAAACAGATTAAAAGGTGTGGTGTTTGAAGGCACTGGCCCCCATGTAACACACCTACTGTTTGCGGATGATAGCATTGTTTTCTTAGAAGGAACACATGGTAATATTCACACCTTGAAGGAGATCTTACATGAGTATGAAATGGCCTCTGGCCAAAAAGTGAATCTAGAAAAATCATCGATCTTCTTTGGCAAAGGGGTTCTGATGAGGACAAGGCTGAGCTCAAGGAGCTATTGGGCGTCTCTTCGGAGGCACTAAGTGAGAGGTATTTGGGTTTGCCAACACTGGTTGGCAAATCCAAAGAAGGCACCTTCAAGTATGTCACGGAGAGCTCTAAGGGCAAAGTTAATGGGATAAAAGGTCAAGGGCTCTCCAAAGCTGCAAGAGAAGTGCTAGTTAAGTCTGGACTTCAAGCTGTACCTACATTCACCATGAATTGCTTTCAACTCACAAAGAAAACGTGCGGGAATCTGAATTCTATCTCTTCAAAATTCTGGTAGGGAGCAATGAATGGTGAAAGGAAAGTACACTGGATTGCTTGGGAAAAGATGTGTTTAGGGAAAAGCTGTGGAGGACTAGGATTTCGTGACCCCGAGGCCTTCAACCAAGCCCTTTTGGCAAAGCAAGCATGGCGCATTTTGCAGGTACCAACTTCTTTGTGTGCAAGGGTTCTCAAAGCGAGGTACTTCCCAGATCAGTCTATCATGACGGCCACTAGCCCGTCGGCCGGTTCTTTCACTTTCAAAAGTATCCTCCATGGCAGAAACCTGCTCCGAGAAGGCCTAGTTTGGAGGATCGGGGATGGCTCTAGGGTCAACATACACCATGACAAGTGGATTCCACGAGCGGGATGTATGCACCCTCTTGGACAAACATATATGCAGGGTATAACCAGGGTGGCGGACTTACTGTCACCAGATGGAACGACATGGGATGCTCTTAAGGTCCAGGAGATGTTTACCTCGACGGATGCACGTGATATCTTACAGGTTGCTGTGGGCGGGCCAGGGACTGATGATTTCTTGGCGTGGAATTACACCAAGAACGGTGTGTTCACCGTTAGGTCCGCGTATCATCTCAGGATGTCAATGCAAAGAGCGATGACCGGACAGCTGGGTCACTCTAGCTCTGTCGACGGCCATAAAGGGTACATGGGACTATGGAGCACAAATGCACCGGGCAAAGCAAAGATTCACATGTGGAGAGTTATCAGGAATGGTGTGGCTGTAGGCGCGGAACTTCACCGTTGTCGGATAAAACCTGGCATTTTTTGTGTTGCATGTGGTAGAGAGGAGACGATTCATCACAGATTCTGGACATGTCAACATTCATCACAATTCTGGCAGTTGTTGCAGTTGGAAAAGGGAGTTTCGGTGGCGATCCCACTGAGTCCGATGCACTCTCATACTGCATTAGCGAGCTGGCTGTTGGGATGGTTCGCGGGGGCAGCCGACAAGGAGAAGGAGGCGATGATACAGTCAGTTTATGGCCTATGGTTAGCTCGTAATGAGGCTAGAGACAGGAAAAAGATCGCTTCTCCACATGAAATAATGATGTCTGTGTATGATCATATGCAGGAATGGAGGCGGATTCATGCAGCAAAGATTCGCGAGCCGGTCCCCAAGATCGTTGAGAAGTGGAATCCTCCTGATGAGGGTTGGCTGAAGATTAACTCGGATGGTGCGGTTTCGAGATATGGGGACAAGGGGGGAGGTGGTGCGGTCCTACGGGATCAAGATGGAGCGTTCCGGGCTGGCTTCTGGCTTCTTTTTTCCAAACATATCAGATCCGGAAGCAGTGGAAACCCTCGTGTGTAGGCGTGCTCTCCAACTCGCTACTGACTTGCATGCGGAGAGGGTCCATGTCGAGCTGGACTGTCAAGCGCTGGTGAGGACGATTCTTCAGGAGGAGAAGGCTTTATCGGCAGTTGGCCCTGGATTCAAGAAATCAAGGACATGCTCAACTCGTTTCTAGAGTTCAAAGTTTCTTGGGTAAGAAGGTCAGCAAATGTCGCTACACATAAACTAGCTAGGGTAGCTGTAGGAGAGGAGAGATCTGAGACATGGCTTCAGTCTCCCCCTGATTTTATTTTGCATGTTATTTCGGATGATATCCCAAACTTTAATTAGTTAATAAAGCAGCGGCAAGTTTTACCCCTCAAAAAAAAAAACTGCGCAGCCTTTTTCTCTCTAAAAATGAACGTACTCCTACATCGTACTCCAGCTTTTATTTCCGGCCAGGACCATGATATTACGAGCCGTGAATTGGAGGTTCCAGCTGCTTCAGTATGCGAGCATTTTAACACAACCCATCGTTCCATTTCTTTCTCAATCATTTTTCTTTCTCAAGCAACACGTCTCAATCGCATTCAAAGCATATTCGTAAGCATTTTCGTAAAAAAAAAGCATATTCGTAAGCATAAACAGATCCTACCCACGATTTGGAGACTCAATAGATTTTATATTTTGGCGCGTTGGAGACTCCATAGCTTTGATGATAAAAATGCAGAGGCAATAGCAAGTAGATGCATGTGCGTTGTTATGGGTAATTTGAAACTGCAGAAATGATTTGGCTTTTAACAGAACAACAACTATTCAATTTTTACAAGTTTTATTCCGAGCTACTGCGTTAATCCGTATGTGGTCCTTACTCACTTCGACGGAGGTCAGAGAGCGTTTGGTTACTGGATCTCTCCGATGGGAGATGATAGCGCGGGATATCTTCAACCGGTTTGTATGGCGGTCATGTGATAGGATAGGCGATTAATTTACCTATCTATCTTATGCAGCCGGTTGTGGCTTTTGGGCCTTTTCTTGCTTATTGTTGCTCTTTGTGAGCCAGCTTCTTATTTTGTCGCAGACTGCAAGACTTTGTTGAACTATTTTATTTATTTATAAATGTTGTCGCATGCATCGTTCTGATGCAGAGGCCGGGGAGTACCCCTTTTTAAAAGAAAAAAAAGCAAGTAGATGCATGCGCAAGTTATTGATCATGTCTTTTTTTAAGTATATAAGAACGTTTAGATCCATAAAGTAATGATCTAAACGTTCTTACATTAATTTACAGAAGAAGTACTAATGATAATGATCACGTCAGGTTGATAGCGAGCTGGGCCTTCTCCCATTTTTCTACTATTTGTGTACAAGTTATGTGTCTATTTTCATTTCAGTATTGCTTGTTGTATTATTGGAACCACTTGATAGTAATCTCACACCAGAAAAGAAAAGAATCAGATGAAAAAGCAACGAGAGACCAAATTAATAAGAGCGTAGTGGGTCTGCATTGGGCCGCCAGTAGCAGGGAGAAGGACGTTTAAATACCATTGAAGGGGCTGTACTGAATGCTTTGTTATTCATGTGTCTTCACGAATCATATCAACTCGATGGTAACTTCCTGCGTATATTGCCAACGATATTCTAAACTGTTTGGTTTTCTGGAAACTTTAAGACCTAGACCAGACTGCTTTTCCAGTCTCGCTATGGAGAATGAGACTTGCGTGACACACCGATAAATTGCAGGATCTCAAAATGTCAATTGTTAGTTAGTGTGAGGCAGGTGACGAGTTCATCAGTCTTGATCGCAATTGAGTAGTATCATCTTCTCCCTACTCTTTCCAAAAATATGCCTGAAACATTTTAGCACACATCAAGAAATACGTACACATTAAGGAGGCTAGGTTTAACAAACTCTGCTCTCGCGACTGCCTCTCGCGTCGCCCCCCTCGCTGGTGACACTGGTGGTCTCAACAGCCGCCGCCTAGCCCTCCCCAGTGCTCACCTCCCCCTCCGCCGCTGCCAGTGATCGGCATCGGGCAAAGCCTGTGCGTGCGATGGCGGCGGCCGAGGGGCTCTCCTTCCTCCCCCGGATGGCACCGGGCAAAGCCCGTGCGTGCGATGGTGATGACGGCGTCAGAGAATGCGACTCCGCCTCGCCGATGTCCAACGCCGCGAGGGTTGCCGCACCCTTTGCCTCGCACGGCAGGCACGTCGCACCATGTTTGCGTCGGATGATGCCCCATGGTGCCTCCATGGCCTCGGTGCGCCAACGAAGGGGTTGCGTGTCGGCCACCGCGTTCGGATGCCAGACGGACTGCACTGCCTCTGGTGAGGCAGCGATGGCACACCTAGCGCTAGATCCATGCGCCATTTGGATGGATGCAATGGGTTTCCGACGGAAGGAGTCCGAGCGCTGCCTCGCACGGGCCTCCTCCCGGGAGCGGCGGAGCGCAAGCCGAACGGTCATCTCCACCTCAAGGCCGCGTGAGATGAGCTCGGGGTCGACGGATTTGGAGGTGAAGGACTCGGATCCGCTGCCCGCAATGCCGGAGAAGGTTAGAGATCGCCGGGCGGCAGTTTGAGTGAAGGAGAGTCGAGTGAAGTGGGTAGTGTCTGTTCCGGCAAACGAATGGGGAGAAATATATGTGAGGCCGGGTGGGTGGGTCCGATGTGACGCCCGAACGCCTATATCCAACCCAATACGAGGGGTGTTGGTCAGCCCGGGCGTTTGAGACGCCCGTCTAAATCGAATTTTTGTAACCGGTTAGTGATCAGACTGTTCGCTCAGTCGTTTGAGATGGATTTGCTACATGCGGCTGCACTTGCTCTACATTCTTCACTAACAGACCAGTCGTTTGAAACGGGTTTGATACGTGCGGCTGCACTTGCTCTAACATTCTTCATTTCACACTCGTTTGAGATGGGTTTGATACGTGCGGCTGCACTTGCTCTAAGATTCTTCACTTCACTTGTGCGCGGCTGCGGTCAAAACTCGCGGGCTGTGGCAGATGCACCGCGACACGGCCGGCGTGTGCAGCCGTCTCGTATGTAGGCCGACGGAGATGCCATCTCGGGTGTACTGTATCATGCAGGTCGCTGTACCACTAGTCCACTACCATGGACTGAGTGTCCGTACATGAAGAGCCGGAGTAGAATTCTCATTTGAGTTTTGTCCGCTTCACAGAGCATACCCTACTAATACGATCGACTTGTCGTCGTTGTCCAGTAGCTGCGCGATGGACAAATTTCTGAATGCCTGCACGCGGCACCATTTGAAGCTTTGGGATGTACTGTCATCATCCCTCAACCGTTTGATTTTGCATCATCAGACGAACGACATGGAGGATCATCATCCCTCAACCGTTAGTTGCTGCTCCACGCACATCCAACGGGGCCGGAAAAAGCTGAGATTCCAAACTCCCTCCTCTTAAATATAAGTATTTTTTAGAGATTTCAATATGAAATAATATGAAGCAAAATGAATGGATCTATACTTTAAAATATGTATATATATACATCTATATGGTGTTTATATTAAAATCTTTAAAAACATACTATATATTTACAAACATAGGGAGTAGATTAGATTGTCACACCATATATTACCTTAAAATAGATTATCAACAAGGAGTGTGCAGTACTAGTAGTATACTCTGCCGATGTCCTAGTGATGGCCAGCCCAGGACATTCATGGACTGGACTGGACGTCCTGACAACTGACAACTGATGCGCACTACCATGCTGCCCAGCCTTTTCTCTTCAAAAGAAAAAAAATGTACTCCCTCCGTTTTTACAATGTAGTGCGTTTGCGCTTTCTGAGATTCAAATTTGACCGTAAATTTAACTACTGAGACCGACTGCAGCGGAGCAAAATTATATCACTGATTTCTTATTTTCAATATGAATTTAGTGATATAATTTTTGCTCCCGTCGCAATTGGTCTTGTTGATTAAGTTTACGGTTAAACTTGAATCTCGGGAAACATGGACACACTACATTATGGAATGGAGGGAGCACTATACATCGTACTCCAGCTTTTATTTCCAATCAGGACCATGATATACGAGCCGTGAATTGGAGGTTCGAGCTGCTTCAGCGATCGGACAAACATGTGCGAGCGTTTTGACACAATCCAACGTTCCATTTCTTTCTCGATCATTTAAGGATTCTTTGTTTTTTCTTTGCGAGGAATCATTAGAGGACGATCCTAATTTGTATTTACTTGAATGATGCTATGAATCTCGGTCAAAATGGGTTCTACAAATTCTACTACATCTTAAAATTGCACCTTCGTCATCCCCAACTGTCAAGCAACATGTCTCGGTCGCATCCAAAGCATATTCGTCAGCATAGACAGATCCGATCCATGATCTGGAGACTCAATAGCGTCGATGATAAAAGTGCAGCGGCAATAACAAGTAGATGCATGTGCAAGATAACAATCATGCCTTTTTTTTGTAAAATGATAATAATAACGATAATGATCATGTCAGGATGATACCAAGCTGCGCCTTCTCCCATTTTTCTATTTGTGCACAAGTTATGTTTCTATTTGTTGTATTATTGGAACCGCTTGATAGTAATCTCACACCAGAAAAGAAAAGAAAAAGTACAAACGAAAAGCAATGTGAGAACAAATTAATAGCACGAACGTAGTGGGTCTGCATTGGGCCACCAGCAGCAAGGAGAATGACGTTAAACACCTTTGAAGGGGCCGCATGCCCTCCCTGTACACAGACAGAAAACATAGCACATGGACCTGGACCACAAGAACGGGTCCATTACACCTTCCCTTGCAGCCCCATTTGGAGCGGGGAATTCTTGTCTGCTATTCCGGCGTTAAACTCCAGCTCCAAGTTCTAAGTACAAATTCACAAAGGAGCTGGTTAACTAAAGAAACACAAATAAATACAGGAACTAGTAATTCCAGTTCTTTCTTTCTTAACCCTGCATGAAGAAAATCATATGTACTCCCTCTGTTCCGAATTACTTGTCTTAGATTTGTCTAGATACGGATGTATCTAGCACTAAAATGAGTCTAGATACATCCGTATCTAGACAAATCTAAGACAATTAATTCAGAACGGAGGGAGTACAATATTTTTAGACGAACATCATATAGCAAAACCGTTGTATAAATACATATGGATATGGATTATTCAACCCAAATGAACCAATTGGATGGTATAGGAGTACTACTGCATAAATTAGTACTCCCTCCGTTCTACTCCCTCCGTCCCAAAATACTTGTCGGAGGAATGAATGTATCTAGACGCAATTTAGTTTTAGATACATCCATTTTCATCCATTTCTCCAACAAGTATTTCCGGACGGAGGGAGTATAATAGACGACTCAACTTTGTAGTAACTTTGTACAAAGTTGGATCATCTATTTTGGAACGGGGGGAGTATGTAATACTCCCTTTGTCTCAAAATAAGTGCCTCAACTTTGTACGTTGTATTAAGCTTAAGACACTTATGTTGGGACGGAGGGAATAGACGGGATATAACATGAAATACTTCAAACGAATCTTCCAGAATTGGATGTGTGTGTGGGCACTTAATAATTATTAGACTGAAAAAGGAGAACATGGTCGAATTTTCAGGTTAGTAATTGTTTGATAGCAGGATGGCTGAACTGCAGCGACAATACTACAAAAGGTAGTCAGTTGCCAACATCATCACTGGCCCAACCAGATTTTCTATACTGACATCCATCAGTTTTAATTTTGAGAGTTTCTGCTGATAACCAACCGATGCAATTTAAAGAAAACTACTCCCTCCATTCACTTTTATAAGACTTTGAAGACAATTCAGATAATGTACAAAACAGCCCATTTTTAGCTGTCTGAATGACTTACAAAAGTGAATTGAGGGAGTAGCAGTTTTATAGCTGTATAGGTGTTGAAACAGCTGTCATTGTTAGGCTGTTAGCTCCATCATATGTGCTGAATGTTTTGTTATTCGTGTGCATTCACCACTCATGTAGGAGTATTAACTTATGGTATATTGCCAACGATATCCTAAACTGATTGGTTTTCTAGGAACTAGAGGACCTAGACCACACTGCATTTCCAGTCTCGCTATGTAGAATGAGACTTGCAGGACACACTGATAAATTGCAGGAAAACAAAATGTCAATTGTCAGTCTGTGCGAGACAGGTGATGAGTTCAACAGTCTTGATCGCGATTGAGTTGTATCATCTCCTCCCTACTGTTTCCCAAAATATGCCTGGAACATTTTAGCACACATAAAAAAAATACTACTCCCTCCGTCTCAAATTACTCGTCTTAGATTTGTCTAGATACGGATGTATCCAACACTAAAAAGTCAAGTAATTTGGGACGGAGGTAAGGCGATGAACATTTTAGAATAATTAATGATAATAATATGATCTGGAGTTCTTGCTCCAGAAAAAATGGTGGACACCACTCCCACAATAACAATGATCCTTCTTTCTTTGAAGGAATACTTGAAGGAAAGCCAAATAGAACCTAAATTCAAGCCCATGGGGACTTCAACCCAGGCGCTGGTACTGTATGTACATCCACTCCCCAACCAGGCGATGGCTCACTTCCTGAAGTTTATTCCTTTTTGTTCTTGTTTTTATCTGCTGCTTGCTCCTTGGTATTCTTGGGTTTAGTTAAGAAGGTAACCACCCATACTCCTACAAGGGTTGCTTGGAGGGGTGCGAGCCAATATACCAGTAGGTGGTCAAATGATGTGTGATCTCCACGAGCATAGGCCCAAGCAAAGGCCTGCAGAATATAACACAAGTGAATCATTAGATAACTGAAGTTCAATCACAAGAATTAGATGTAGCAAGCTAAAAATGCATGTCAGGTGTTACTCTACTGTGAGTAAAAACGCATTCATGGTTTATCACTAAGTTCGATAGCTACTCCCTCCGTTCCTTTATATAAGGTGTATTTGTTTTTTCAAAAGTCAAATGAGTGCAAGTTTGACTGTATTTTAAGAAAAATATGTCAACATTCACAATACGAAATATATATCACTTGATCCATCATAAAAAGTACTCCCTCCGTCCCATAATATAAGAACGTTTTTCAAACTGAAACAGTTCTTATATTATGGGACGGAGGGAGTAGTTTCATATTTTATCTATTAGGAATTGCGGATATTGTTATTTTGGTCAAATATTCAAATGGTTGACTTGCACGGAAATCAATACACCTTATATTCTGGAACGGACGGAGTATTTGCTAGCAGTGGACATCTGTCAAACTGTTAGTTGGTGTGATATACCATGACCTTTTTGAAGTATTTGAAAGCATCAATGCAACATCTTTGAGATGACAAGAAAAATGTATGCATGTAAAACCATTTAGACAACTTACAAACTGTTTGATTTTATGGCCAAAGTTTGATATCACCATGGCACACTTGGATGATATGAACATTTCACATATCAACTGATCACCACACATTGCAGCGGAACATAATATTATGGAGTGCTGGCTAGCAGAAATGTACTGGCAACCAGAACAAAATTAGTGCTGCCATATATGTGTATGCATACTATTTCGATGATTTGTATTAGATTCGAAGTTATGCACATGTGTTGTAGTTCAAGTTCAAGAGGTTAATTTCTACAACAGTCTCATGACATTAGGTGTAGATAACACTTACAGATGCAGGGTTCATAATTCCTCCAGTCATATCTGAGCTAAGGATATGAATCGTCATTTTCCAAATGCTGGCAATCCATGTCTTCACAAAGAACCCCTGTTCTTTCTTTTTAAGTGTCAATGACACCATCACGACCATTAAGGTTGCCAGTCCTTCAGTTAAAGCCCCATGATGAACACCGACACTTAACGCAGCTCCTTTACCTACTTTAGGGAATGCGAATCGCATGAGCATCACTCCAATAACCGCCCCAATCACCTGATAACCAAACAACGTCAAATGTTAGACAGACGTGCAGATCCATAAATCAACATGGCTACACGAAACAGGCAGATCAGCCAAAGAGAAAAATGATCATTTTTCAAAAAAGGAAAGAAGTATCTTTCCCCTCCAAAAGTATGAAACATCTCCAAAAATATCTTCAGGCCTGGAGATATTACATCAAGCAAGATCTCAAGTTGTTGCAATTCAAAATAAAAGAGAAGCATGTTCATGCCTTTCACTGGTGGATAGATAGCAACCTGTAAATCATGTTTTTTTTTCCAAGAGCAGGCATTGGCTAGCCCCTAACTCTGTTTTGGCCTCTCAGGCCTTTCTTTTTTGTCCTTTCCCCTTGTAACATACTATAGATAATATATGAAAAATATACCGTAGAACTATTGTTCTACGGTTTGCGGATCAAATAAAAGCATGAAACATCTTTCTTGCAACAGAGAGAGTATGAAACATCTATTGTTCAACATGAATTAAATAGATCTGATGGTTCATCTCTCCCTTCCCACCGATTTCATCATTTGAACAAAAACAGAAAGTTTCGTAACACATGATATATGCTGTCTCTTGTAGAATCTCTAGAAATCATCTACATGCCAATGCCAACACAGATGTTATGTTACGCTATCAATCTATATCACATCTGAAGTGACAAAATTGACCACAGATTAATAGTACTGCATTATGCCACATGCCCACAGATTTTGCCCACACAATTACCTACAAAGCCTTTCTGTTCTTTATCCTTTAGTAAAAACTTAACACAGTTGCCAGAAAGGGACCCACGATTATAGGATCGCACGAGGCGATCAAGGAGGCGACCAGGTTTCCCTTGCGCGCCGCCGGTGACGCCGTCGGTTCCCTCTCTCTCCGTCGGCCGCTCCGGCGGCGGGAGGGAGGGGAACCTCGGGTCTGTTCGCTAGGTGGGTGTGTGGTAGGGTTAGGGTTGAGGGAGACGCTGCCGAGGCTGTTGCGGTGGTGTCGCGTCGGAATAAGTTTCTCCGGGCTCCGTTCGCGGTCAGGCGAGGCTTTTGCCTGTGTCTAGGAGCCAGCGGGGTTGGGGATCCCCGGATCTCGTCGAGGTCGCGGGCTATGGTGGCTGGAGGTCCATCGGCACTGGCCGTTTGGGTCCTCAGATGGGCGATGGATGCAGCGAGACGAAGACCTTTCTTCTTCCTTGTTGGTATGATTTGCTACTGCTGTTCTTCTTCTTCCTCTGCGCTGATGCTGGTGGGAGATCCTGCTTTGCCCGGGCGGATAGCCCGGCCGCGGTGCTAGACCGGTCGGATGACTCGAGTTCTCTTCCTTTCGGAAGGGACACTTTTTGCAGTACTCAAAGCCAAAGATGGCGACGGCTGTTGCAGGTGTGTTGGATTGATGCCCATGCCCCCTCAGCGTTGGTGTCAAGAAAGGAGGAAGCAGCGTGGCGGCAATTGTACCATGGTCGAAGATGATGACCTGTTTGCGACTGGTTGCAGATCCTTTTGGTGCAGGGGTCTTCTCTCAAGATTCAGGGATGATGACACTAGGCTCCGGAGATCTTGTGTTATGGTTGTCTTAAGATACTCTAGGTGTTCATGGTCCTTTGTGTTTGCATTTCAGTGTGTTTGTAAGGGTCAAACTACTTTGTACTGATTCGTGATATGAATGAAAAATTCTCAAAAAAAAAAAGCTTTTCTGTTCTTTAATATTATATGTATCCACGTGTGCCCATAACATAAAAGCGAAAAATATAGTACTACGTATTAGCTTAGGGCATCCATAATGTGGTCAAATACTAGTGTCATGTTCAGATTTTGGCATTTTGGCACCACTTGCTATAGCTGCCCGTTGTAACAAAGTTGTCCAATATCGAAGAAATGCATGTCGATGGTAGCATAGAGTAGCAACGAAAATACCTCATGGATTGGTTATGAGATACTAGTATATTATAAGATCATATGGCCCTCAAATAGGTAGGAGTACTGGTCAGATTGTGACGGCTCCTCTCTTGAAAAGAATAGGTAAGTGTTCCTCTCAAGTCTCAAGTATATTAATATATATATATATATATATATATATATAGAGAGAGAGAGAGAGAGATGAAAGGACGAGACAGAGCGACTAATCACCTGCGCAGGGACCCGTACGAAGACGGTGAAGAGGTAGAGGGCGAGGCCACCGCGGGAGGCCAGGGCGCCGGAGATGGCGGTGAGCGGGTTGTAGGAGGCGCCGCCGGTGGCGGATTCGAGCCAGGCGAAGAGGAACATGTAGACGACAGAGAGCGAGACCTTGGCGGCTTCCCCCTCCGGGCGGCCCCCAAGTCCGAGCACGTTGTACACGGCCAACTTCACCAGCGCGCCCGCGCACACCCACAGCACCGCCAGGACCAGGTCGCCAACCACCAGCCACGGCCGGATGCGGCCGCTGGACGCCGGAGCCGGAGCCGGAGCCGGAGCCATGGGCGGGCGTTGGGGGGAGCGGGCAGAGGCGGTGGCTGCCTCCGGTGCTTTCGTGGCCGCGACCGCGAGAGATTCTCCAGCTGCCGGGATTATATGGAGGAGGCGAGCGAGAAATTTGGAATTTTAAAATTGGGAGCGGGTTAAGAATAGATTCCCTTATTAGGATGGCCACGAGCACGAGGGCCAAGGAAGGAGGAAACCTCTGCCGTAGTGGTGCGCGTCAATGATTGCTCGCAGAGGGAGCATCGGAGAATATTTTCGACATGTTTGTGAATACTGTCGTTTGAAGGACGCAGTTCCTTTCAAAAATATAGGAAATCTTTTTCGCCAAAAACGGCAAAAAGTTTCCGTCGCCGGGACTTGAACCCGGGTCTCTCGGGTGAGAGCCGAGTATCCTAACCACCTAGACTACGACGGAGGACATGTTCTTAAGCTTTAGAGTCTGAACCATATCGATAATCATAATCACTTGCCCTTTAACCTGCGTATTTATGTGTATACATCCACACACGGCCATATTAGTTTATGTTTAATCCAAATTCATGTTTTGCATTGGGAGACAGCTCTCTCGTCTATCGCATTCCTTTTTGTATTCACATACTTGAATGCAAGCTTGACTCCGGGACTGAATGCATCATCTGCAAGCTTGACTTCAGGTCCAAGAGGAGATCAAACGAGGTGAGGGAGTATGGATCCAGTACAAGGCTCATCTCCTCCCTCGCATTGCTTATCGGGCTTTCCACCGGCACCACCTATTGCATTCCAAACAAAAGTTCAAGACAAAACATTATGAACATTGCAATTTACAAGCACCACTACAGCTACTAATCCAACACGGAACAATTCTGAATTGAATTTCGGTTACTGACAACAAGTCAATGTAGCATACCTTGTCTGGTTGCTGGAAGGAGTTCTCATCCCGCAGGGAACCAGATGTAAGTACCGTCTTTATGGATCCAAATGTCTGAACCTCATTCTCCAGCCCAGTTATAGAGATACTAAGATCTATAGCCTTGTTGCCGAAATTGAGAACCTGACATAAACGGATTTGGTTATTTCAATTTTCATCAGCTCAGTTTAATTCCGGGACAAGGGAATAAATGCACCTTTATTTTTAGGTAGGTATTTCCATCTTTAGAATTCTGCCACGTGATAGCCGATGCGACCAGTTGGTTATAGTTCGATACATGAATGGTAGATGGATGAAGTGCCGCGCCGCTTGACTCCTTGAAGAAGTGTAACATCCAGTAGTTTGGACATCCATAGTGCTGCCATGAGTTGAAGACTATGGCATCTGGACTCCACCTATTATTAAGCACAAACGTATTCTCATGGATGGCACAGGCATCAGTAGAAAAATTGTAATGATGTACGAGTGTATTTCTCTCTCTAGATATCCTTTGTTATGACCGGCATGTTAGGGGCTTAGCCCAGTTAGTTGTGGCCCAGTCTATCTTATCGTTATTAGGGGCTTAGCCCAATTATCGTTATTAGGGGCTTGAGAGTCAAGTAAACCTCTCTATATAAGGAGAGGAGATGTATCAATCTAATCAAGCAAAGAAGCAATCATATTTGCTCGGCTTCCTCAGGGAGCCGGGAGAACTAACCCTAGCCGCCTCCTTTCCTGCGCCATCTTCCTCTCAGCCGCCGCCTCCTCGCGCACGACGGCGCCCAGCCGCCGGCGGCCGCGAGTTCGTCCACGACCAGCTCCCTCCTTCCCCTACAACCACCGGCCTAGACCCGGTAGAACCCTAGTTTCTACCAGTTTGGTATCAGGTAGCTCGGTTTCGACCATGTCTTCAGCACCACCAATTCCGCCGCTGCCCACCACCACCGCACCGCCGCCGATCCTCTCCACCGCGCCGTTGGCCCTCCCCACCGCGCCGCCGGGCTCCACCGCCGGCGCCTCCACCGGTCAGTCGCCGCCCCCCTCCACCGGTCCGTCGCCACCACCCTCCACCGCGCCGCTGGTCTACTCCCCGACGGAACTCACCGGCGTCCTCAACGATCTTGTCACAGCCGTCCAGGGGATATGCCTCTACTTGGCCGGGCCACTGCTTCCCAGCGGACCACCTGTGCACACCGGCCCGACGCCATCCTCTTCCCTGCTCCGTACCGCCGAGCCGTACGCTCACTGCGGTCATGCTCAGACACCGCCGCGCTTCGCCAAGCTCGACTTCGCCACCTACGACGGCGCCGAGGACCCCCTCAACTGGCTCAACCAGTGTGAGCAATTCTTTCAGGGGCAACCCACGCTCGCGTCGGAACGCACCTGGCTCGCCTCATATCACCTTCGGGGCACCGCACAGACGTGGTACTACGCCCTCGAGCAAGACGAGGGCGGCATGCCCCCATGGGAGCGCTTTCGCGAGCTATGCCTCCTTCACTTCGGGCCGCCGATACGCGGGAGCCGGCTGGCGGAACTCGGCCGCCTCCACTTCACCTCCACGGTGCAGGACTTCGCCGACCGCTTTTAGGCCCTGGCGTGCCACGCGCCCGGCGTAACGGCTCGCCAGCGGGCCGAGCTCTTCGTCGGCGGTCTGCCGGATCATATCCGCGTGGACGTGGAGCTGCGGGGACCCCAGGACCTTCAGACGGCCATGTACTACGCCCGCGCATTCGAGCGCCGCGCGGTGGCCATCCAGCAGGCATCACCGTCCCGGGCCGCTGGGCCGCCACCCGGGCCGGACGTTCCCGCGCAGGGTCGGCCTACTCAGGTTTCCACGGCACCCCTCGCCGCGATCGCGGCGCGCCCGTCCCGCCGGCTCACCTCGGCCGAGCAACTCGAGCGTCGCCACCAAGGGTTGTGCTTGAACTGCGACGAGCCCTACGCGCCCGGCCACGTCTGCCCGCGACTCTTCTACCTGGAGGCTGCGGACTACATTGAGGAGGAGGACGCCACCGCCGGGCTCGGCGACCTGCCCGCCCCAGCTGCCGTGGAGGTGTTTGGCGACGGTTGATCACCTCGAGGAGTTCCGCAAGCGCTTCCCCGCCTTCCAGCTCGAGGACGAGCTGTTTGTGCAGGCGGGGAGAAGTGTTATGACCGGCATGTTAGGGGCTTAGCCCAGTTAGTTGTGGCCCAGTCTATCTTATCGTTATTAGGGGCTTAGCCCAATTATCGTTATTAGGGGCTTGGGAGTCAAGTAAACCTCTCTATATAAGGAGAGGAGATGTATCAATCTAATCAAGCAAAGAAGCAATCATATTTTCTCGGCTTCCTTAGGGAGCCGGGAGAACTAACCCTAGCCGCCTCCTTCCCTGCGCCATCTTCCTCTCAGCCGCCGCCTCCTCGCGCACGACGGCGCCCAGCCGCCGCCGTCCGCGAGTTCGTCCACGACCAGCTCCCTCCTTCCCCTACAACCTCCGGCCTAGACCCGGTAGAACCCTAGTTTCTACCATCCTTCCATCTCTCTACAGAATTCAAGTCAATGGATTATCCAAAATTTTAGCTTAACTTCACGTAGACAAACTGTGGCACGTTTCCAGAAGTACACTGTGACTGATTTATTGATTCAGGAAGTTAAATCATTTACCTGTGATCATTGTCATTTACGAAGAGTGGAGCACAACTTGCCATTTCAACCGCGTCGCTGCGTACAAAAAGTTGGTAAAACACGCAAGTTCAAAATGACTGCTATCATCACCATGATGCCAAACCAGAAGTAGAATACAAGAACCTGTTTCTTTCTAATCCAATAAGAAATGCAGCTTCAGCTAGAGCAGCTACTAGTGTTCCTCGGCCAGCATCATTTCCGGTCACAGCATATTCACTAACAATTGCCTAAAATTTACACAGGGTATCGGTTAGTTGTAAGTATGAGAATTGATGTTAATGCTCGTACCTTCGGTCCGCCCCGGGGTGTGCTGTCAAACATGCTAGATTTGGAAAACATATCACCAGATGAGGTATAGACCTACCACAGAGCGAATGTGAAACATTGCCAACGTATTATTCATTTATTTAAAGCTGAATATATATACTTTATCTAAGTGAAGACCAAGCAACAGTCTTTACATGAACATCATACAGATCAGCAGGTTCGACCGGTGAAATGGTAGATCTATCACAGCTGGATATGATTTTGATATCTGGGTAGGATGCTTTTATTGCAGAATAGAACTTGCGGTAATTCTCTACAAGTACAGACAAGAGAAAACTCAGAGATATTTGTTTAAATGCAGCTTCGATAAAGGTTGCTTTCCTGTATTGCCATCCATGAAGAAAATGTGAAGAAACCAAGAGATATATAAATTAACCTTTATAGTAGTGCATTGAGCATTCCTGATTTCCTATAGAAATATAATTAAGCTGAAAGGGCTCTGGGTGTCCCATTGCTGCACGAACTGAACCCCATGAAGTCCCAGGGTCTCCCCTCGCAAAGTCAATGCCGTCAACAACATCCTGCAAAAGCAAAGAAATTCAAATAACAACAATTTCTTACAAATGGAAACAAGTATTGTTAAGAAACATCACTTACTCGCAATCCTAATTAAGATCATTATGCATGGCATCCTTCAGCTAGGCATGTAAGATATTCCATTTTGACTTTTGATATATATTTAGTCATTTCCCAGATATTCATGCCAGACTGTAGCCTAGACATTAGAGATTTGTAGTAACAGACAGAATATAGACCAAGTGATTGTTCAATTATGCATCCAAATATAGTAATTAGCAATATGCACTTGTTTCTATAAAAAATACATTGCCTAAGCACAAATATATGATTATATTTAGCAGATTCCATTCTGACTATTCACCCTAGGGATGCCATTTCTGAATCCTAAGTGACAAGATTATGTCTGTATTTAATTTTCTATTCTACTTGGTTCTTTACTGAGATGGCTTTTAAAATAAATGGATGATTCATTTATCGTGTAATTCTTTCCTTATTATTGGAGAATAAATTCAGTAAAGAGAGTAAATAGGCAATCGTAATCTTTACTTTGTTAGATTAATGCTCAGAAAATAAGAAAACCTACTAAGGGAGGAATAGATACAGAACATGGCACGTGAAAAAATGTATATAACAATATTCAAGAACATACCTTTACAAAAGCAGCTATTGTGGCAGATGGCACTTGTTCATTTCGGCTAGCCCCTGCCACAATGAAAAGAATTGATCACATCACCAGATTAGCAAACAATCATTTTTACTTCCTACACATAGTAATTACCATCATTGACCACCCAAACTGGGCAAGCACCAAGGTCTTCTGCTAACTACAGTAATAAAATAACAAATCTCAGCTTTAGACTGTTTGCAATTGTCTGACGATTTCCAGATCGAAGTCAAGCAGTAGGGTTTTTTACTCACTTGAAGGAACTCAAAGAATCCAAGTCCATCATCAGTCCAGTAGCCCCAAACATCATTAAAATGACCAGGTCTCTCCTCCCAGGGTCCAACAGTTTCACTCCAGCGAAATGCATTTGACAGATAGTTTCCCATGACATAGTTTCCACCTAAAACATGTAATCAGCATACTATCAATCTCCAGAAATCAATGTTTAATCACAACTGAGCTTTAACCTATTTTCTTAGTTTTAACCTTATGTTACAAAATCTTCAGAGCTTATTGTACTGACTATTACTACTTGCCACTGAATCATGTTGTTCGACACACAACTTCTTTATACAGTTTATGTTACAAAATCTACCAACCACAGCTACATATACTGAGGGAAAAATCAAATGATTATTTGAAACCTCAAAAACACCTAAGCGCCAATAGCCTGTTTGGTATGCTGCCAGAGCATTTGAAGCAAGAAAACGAAAAAAATCTTTCTAGAGTGAACTTTTATCCGCGTAGTAAATCATGTTCATGCAGTTTGTTATGCCAAACCCATAAACTGTGTGTGAAGAAGTTTTGTGTCAACCAAGATGATTCAGTGGCAACTGATAGTATCAGTTGCTTATAATTTTACAAGGTATCTTCGTTCAGTCATAGCACATATAATGATAGAGAGAAGAATATGTATCTAATACAGTACTAGTTTAGTTCATTACCACGAGTCTACCCAGTCTAATATTGTACTCTTAAGTGCAGAAATACATGGTTGAGAAAAAAGAACAATTAACATATGTCATTGAATACTTGAAAACGTAAGCTGGCTTTTAGACATAGAAATTGTACAATATTCACAGTACACTGTACAATCTTGTAGTGCAAAAAATCATGGAACTTCTACCACATATTAACTACAAGGCATAATATCTTCACCTTTTGATATGAATCACAGATGAAAGATGAAAAGAACAGTGACAAACCTGGGAATTTCAAAAATTTAGGCTTTAGATTTGCCAGCATAGACGCAAGATCTTTACGACAACCATGCCCCTGAAAAGGAAAATGATCGAAAGATACATTGTAATTAATGATGGAAACTCTAGATAATATTCATTTTTCTTCTTAAATTATATGTCATATGCAAATTAAGAACAAATTGATAATGCTACAAAAGATACACAAATAGATAACTTGATATCTTGTGGATATTTCCAGGGGTAAAAGTATCATAAAAGTACACCGTGCAATTTTAATTATGACCAATGCACCTGTATTAAGAAACATTTGAATGCGAACTACTAGAACTGCTTGCTGAACAATACGTATACATGTACCCAAACTAAGTTTAGTGAGAACTCTGGTCTCAGGTTATTAAATGTTTAGATTTATTTATGACATGATAACTGAAACATAAATAGTTGTTAATTGCACAACAGAATTTTGTATTTACAGAGTCAAAGCTGTCCATGGACAAATAACTTAAGTTCATTGAGTCGTAAAAAAAAATATGGATATCTGAATTCATAATTGAAACATAAATAGTTGTTGCATAATCGAATATATATTTACTGCTATGTTGTGTTTCTCAATTCTAGTGGATGCAAGGGAACTTCGCAGTCAAAACATGCCATCTGTTATGATACAAAAGGAAAAGGACGATATCCAGATAATAATTGGAAAATAAATTACCATGTAAGTATCAGATGGCATAAGTGATACTTGATCAAACCAAACAATGCCACTTGTTCTGGTTGTAAGCTGAAGCCTTGAGTTGGAATTTCTTTCACTTGATTGCAGATCAAACTCAACCTTCGTCCACTCTTTAAAATCTTCCTTATCAGCCCTACAGAAGAAAGAATTAGAACAAACATAGCCATAGTTGTAATAATAAATGCTGAACTGTAGGTAAATTAAACCACAATATTGCTTACGTGATGGTATAAGCAGCTAGATTCTGAAGACCATCTGAACTTGTCAAGGAAACTGTTAGATCCATGGAGTCTGATGACCTGATGTACATGCTGACTTTATAAACCTTCGCTTCCTCAATATTCTACAACCACGGTAGCGAAAGCAATTCTTATTGTTATACTCAAAACAAACTTATATTGTTCACATATAAAAGTTTAAAAGGAAGAAGAAAATAACAGATACTGTATCAACCCTAATGCAGTGAGCAGTGTGTCACTAATGAGTAGTGACTGCAAAAGATCCAGGTTTAATGGATCTTAATATCTTGTCTCTTGGTATTAAATAGGTATATGGAAAATGAGAAAAGCTCAAGTCACATGAGATTCAGAATCCTGAATTTGGATTAGATAAGTAAAAGTCATACCATGCCCCAGAAACCAGGATTATAAATACCGACACCTCCTGGTGGGCAGACATCATTTCCACTAGATTCACAAAGTACTTCCATCCGAAGTGCGATTGGATTAGTTGCAAAACAGGATGAGCGGTCGGTTGCAACAATAATGTTCGATTCATCTCCAATTATCAACCATGGGTCAATGTTTGAAGGAGTATTAGGACCACCAGCTTCAAAACCTGCAACTTAAATTGTTAGAGATTTGCACATAAAACAGAACCAACATAAGGGAACCACACAAATGTAGGACAGAATGTGTAGCTCATTATCTACTTCTAATTGCATGTCCTCTAAACAACTCTTCACCACATACAAGAATTATGTATAAATGATTAGTCGCCGCTAATACCTAATGTTGTAACAGAGCTGTAATTAACAGAATGAGACAAACAATTAGTCAGTAGCTTTTCATTAAACAATCTACAGTTACAAAAGAGATCAGTAGCAGTTAATTCGAGCAAAGAGGATTATGACCCTGCAGTAATTTCCCTGGAAACTAACTATAAGTGAAAATTTTGAACTATGGCAGGTAATACGCCAAGAAGTGCCAAAATGACGAGCACCCACTTCAATCAGACAAACCAAAGTGCATGTATATCTTTGACACCTCAGATATCAGAACACATTACCTCTATTATTTACAAGTTCGGCCCACAACCCACCAGCCCCGGCATGATTAATCTCCTACAAGTAAAACCAATAATAAGCAACAATCCTCAACCAAGTACAAAAACTAAATAACCTCTAACACTGTATTACAAGGTTCGGCTGCATGAATTCTTTTAGAGAAATAAGCAGCCAACAGGTTTGCTGGCTAGTCCCGCCACAAATAAATTGTCCCTCAGTTGCAGAAAACAGTCATGGGTAATCACTAACTGAAATCCTGAATCACATCTATTTGTTGCAATTCTACAGCTCGTGAATTATACATGCAAAAGTAACACACAATCATACAAATATTTATGCGGGCTGCAGTTGGCTATATGTAGCCATCTAACACAGAGTTTGTTGAGTTGGCCAAGTAAATAGTCCAACGTTGTCAAAGCATGCCCCTCTCTGCACAGGCATGGTGTTGATAGGGTATGAGAACGAATTTACTAGTATATGTGGCTCATATAACTACTCAAAATCAATGTATGAATCAACAGTTAAGAATTAACCTGACCTCGAAAAAGATGCCAAACATATTCTCAGGAATCATCTGAGTATTCTGAGGTGAAGCATTCACACTCAACTGTGCTGTTTGACCCGCTGCTGACCGAACAAAAAATATCTGATACATGGCACAAACAAGGCCCAGCACCCAGAACAACCTGCCATCCAAAGACCTTCTTGGGACGGCCATTGCGACCTGTCACAACTGAAACCAAAGCAGTAACTAATTGATCGTTCTGCGCAAATACATATACTGCAACCCCAGAAACACAGAGCATCAAAGTTACAATGGACAGGGAAGAAGCAAGAACATGAAACATTAATTAAGTCAGGGCAGTAATGTAGGAGTAGAAGTGAAGCCAAGAGAAGACCAGAATACAAGTTAGCACCAACAGATTGCGACAGGGGTATTGTATTTTGCAGTTTACTTTGCAGGGCTGCACTTCATCGCGGACAAGCAACACAGAACTGTCATTCTCTTGCCATCCATCAAAGCAATACACATAATGTATACTGAATTAATTACTGTATATGCCCTGAGGAATTTTTTCCCTAGTAATTGGAACGTTTACTTTAAGGAATCAATTGAAATGTTTTGGCCCGAATTAAGTTGCGCTAGAGGCCATCCTGAACACTCCTTCCGAAACCAACTTTTTTTAGGGAACTTTATGAAAACAAATTGCTACAAATATACAAGGCATAGTGTACCAAAACGAAAACTGTGACAATAACCTATGAATTGGGGAATAGTCATCAAACATTTCACTTGGCACTATAGTATAGTGTACTAATGTTCGGCCGACATGAGAAGCTGTCAGACTTGCAGAGCATACAACAAGGCTTGAAGCAAGTAATGCATGCAGGAACCGGCTTAAAAGGGACAAAGAACAGAGTAACAGACAGTACGGTAAAGGGGCATTTCCGCAAAATAGCAACAAAAGCGTGCCATACACATAGACTGCTTAGAGCAAACATTTCACAGTAAAATTGTGTGTTGTATAAGTAAAGCAAGTTGGCAACCAAGCAAGTGAACCATCTGCTGATCCCCATTCTAAACATAAACGAACCATTGGCCAACCAAAGCCTAAGCTCTAAACGATCGAAAGCATCGCAACATTCGCGCAGTAAAGTTAACCACAAAAATAGAGGGTGCGCAAGAAGATCGATCGAGCTGAGACCTTTTCTGGGATTGCGGAAGCTCGCCAATGCCGGATTTGGGGAGGAAGCGGGGCCGGAGGGCAGCATTTCTAGGTCTCCGCCCCCGCATCGACGAGTCGACGTCGCTGTCGAGAGCAGGCGGCCGCGGGGGAGGCGGCCCCGTCGGATCGTGATCGTGTGGACGGGCGCGGAGGTATCGGTTGCGTTGCTTGCGAAGCTAGGCAAGTCGTTGGTCTTGCGTCGAGCTTATCGCGGTGAACAGGTCAACTGGGACCAGACTTCGAGAGCATTATCCGGCTGATTGATTTATATTTTTAGTTGCGCACTCAGTTAAATCGAAATACCTTTTTTAACAAATACTAGCATTAAGACACTCCCCTCTAAACACATCGACATCGACGGACGCGGTAATTACTTCAACACGTACAACCCATAATGGGCAGCGTTGACGGCATCGCTGGGAAGAATCCTCGCCATTCATTATCTAGTCATACAACAACTGCAGCAGAATTTATCGTAGTAATTTCGCTGCCTATATCCTGCCATAATAAAAGGTATGATGGTTATTATTAAAAAAGTTGGCGCCCGCCCGACCTCGCCCACACACAACGTGTCACGTACCATACGTACGCCCACTTGGTCGTACCGTAAGTATGTAGCGTTGATGTGTGGAAGGCCGCAGTCGGTTAGTCGTTCAACCACGTCCCCCGATGCAGCGGTTTCCACATGCATCACTGGTGGGGATTCCGAGGCCCATCAATGGCAGCATTAGTCCCCCACCCGTGTCCACCCAACCCCTTCCTCGCCATATCAGGTGTGCCCATCATATTCACCTGCGCCTATAGTAGTAGCCGCCGCCACCTCCCACACCACGCCCAAACCCTAGCAACCACCGTCCACCTCCCAGTCTCCGTGGCGATGATGAAGGGTAACCTCATCACGGAGGAGGTGGGGGCTCGCCCACTTGGGCATCGTCGCGTCGCCGAATGCGGGGCTGCCGTTTGGATGGCGCCCGAGCGTCGGCAGCGTTCCAGTGGCGCTGGGTGCCCCCAGTCGGATCCATTGGCATGACGCACGCCATCACTGTGTGACGTGCGTGACTACAATCGGAGGCGCGATGACCCACAAGTATAGGGGATCTATCATCGTCCTTTCGGTAAGTAAGAGTATCGAACGCAACGAGGAGCAGAAGGAAATGACAAGCGGTTTCAGTAAGGTATTTTCTGCAAGCAATGAAATTATCGGAAATAAATAGTTTTGTGATAAGATAATTCGTAACGGGTAACAAGTAATAAATGTAACAACGGTGCAACAAGGTGGCCAAATCCTTTTGTAACAAAGGATAAGTCTGGACGAACTCTTCTAGAAGCAAAGCGCTCCTGGGGACACATGAGAATTACTGTTAAGTTAGTTTTCATCATGCTCATATGATTCACGTTTGTTAGTTTGATAATTTGATATGTGGGTGGACCGGTGCTTGGATGTTGTCCTTACTTGGACAAGCCTCTCACTTACGATTAACCCCTCTCGCAAGCATCCGCAACTATGAAAGAAGAATTAAAATAAATCTAACCACAACATGAAACATGTGGATCCAAATCAGCCCCTTACGAAGCTACGCATAAACTAGGGTTTAAGGTTCTGCCACTCTAGCAACCCATCATCTATTTACTACTTTCCAATGTCTTCCCCTAGGCCCAAATCATGATGAAGTGTCATGTAGTCGACGTTCACATAACACCACTAGAGGAAAGACAACATACATCTCATCAAAATATCGAAGAATACCAAATTCACGTGATTACTTATAAGAAGACTTCTCCCATGTCCTCAGGAACAAACGTAACTACTCACAAATCATATTCATGTTCATAATCAAAGGAGTAATAAATATCACTAAGGATCTGAACATATGATCTTCCACCGAATAAACCAACTAGCATCAACTATAAGGAGTAATCAACACTACTAGCAACCCACAGGTACCAATCTGAGGTTTTGAGACAAAGATTGAATACAAAAGATGAACTAAGGTTTGAGATGAGATGGTGCTGGTGAAGATGTTGATGGACATTGACCCCCTCTCGATGAGATGATCGTTGGTGATGACGATGGCTTCGATTCCCCCCCCCCCCGAAGGGAAGTTTCCCGGGCAGAATAGCTCCGCCGGAGCCCTAAATTGCTTCTGCCCAGGTTCCTCCTCGAGACGGTGGCGCTTTGTCCCAAAAGCTTCCTTATGATTTTTTCCAGGTAAAAACCCTTCATATAGTAGAAGATGGACACCGGAGACCTGTCAGTGGGCCCACAAGCTCTAGGGGCGCGCCCCCAGGCTTGTGGCCACCTGGTGGGTCACCTCTCGTATTTTCTTCGCCCAATAATTCTTGTATATTCCAAAATAATTCTCCGTAAATTTTCAGGACTTTTGGAGTTGTGCAGAATAGGTCTCTCAGATTTGCTCCTTTCCGGTCCAGAATTCCAGTTGCCAGCATTCTCCCTCTTTGTGTAAACCTTGTAAAATAAGAGAGAAAATGCATAAGTTTTGTACCATAATGTGTAATAACAACCCATAATGCAATAAATATCAACATAAAAGCATGATGCAAAATGGACGTATCAACTCCCCCAAGCTTAGACCTCGCTTGTCCTTAAGCAGAAACCGAAATCGATAATCATGTCGACATGTTTAGAGGTAGAGGTGTCGATAAAATAAAATATGGACATGAGGGCATCATGATCATATTTATAACAACAACATATATTGTCATATAATTTCTTATGCTAAAGTAACAATTCGTTCACAAGGTAAAGTATAAATCATGAACTTTATTGAAAACCAACAAACTATGACTTGGTCATTGAAACAATTGCAATTTTCATACATTGGAAAGAGTCAAATGTAAGAGCTTTTATTTAGCAAGTTTCACATACTCAACCATCATTTAATCTTTCATGATTGCTAACACTCACGTGATACTTATGAGACCAAAGTTTCAATCGGACACAGAGAAAGATAGGGGCTTATAACTTCACCTCCCAACCTTTTACCTCAAGGGTAACATCAACAATAATATGGATCTTCCTCAAGATAAAGTGCTTGCCAAAAAGAAAAGGTATAAAAAGAAGAAGAGGTGATGATCACCATGACTCTTGTATAAGGGTAGGAAGTAAAATAAAAGATAGGCCCTTCGCAGAGGGAAGCAGAGGTTGTCATGCTCTTTTATGGTTGTATGCACAAAATCTTAATGCATAAGAACGTCACTTTATATTGCCGCTTGTGATAAAGAACTTTATTATGCAGTCCGTCGCTTTTATTTCTTCCATATCACAAGTTCGTATAAAGCTTATTTTCCTCACACTAAAATATCATACATATTTAGAGAGCAATTTTTATTGCTTGCACCGATGATAACTTACTTGAAGGATCTTACTCAATCCATAGGTAGATATGGTGGACTCTTATGGCAAAATTGGGTTAAGGGATTTTGGATGCACAAGTAGTATCTCTACTTGGTGCAAAAGATTTGGCTAGCATAGGATGAGAAGAAAGCTCAACATGTTGGAGGATCCATGACAATATAACATCTATTCGGATATAAAGAAATATAACCCATTATGTTATCTTCCTTGTCCAACATCAACCTTTTAGCATATAATATTTTATGAGTGCTCACAATCACAAAAGATGTCCAATATAGTGTATTTATATGTGAGACCTCTCTTTCTTTATTACTTCGTATTAGTTGCAACAATGACCAAAACTATGTTTGTCAACTCCCAACAAATTTCATGCGACATACTTCTTATATGTGAAGTCATCACTTCCCATAAGATCATTATATAATCTTTTTATTTCTTTTATTTGTTTACTTCTTTTACTCAAGATCATAGCAAGAAAGCAAAGCCCTCAACTCAAAACTAATCTTTATTATATAACTCTAGGACTCGATTTCATAGAGGGAACACAAAGCAAAACTCAAGGCTAGATCATACTAAAACTTCATTCTACTAAACCAAGATATAACCAAAAGGATCGAACTAATTAAAAAAGATAAAGGTAAAGGTGAGATGGTGATACGATACCGGGGCACCTCCCCCAAGCTTGGCACTAGCCAAGGGGAGTTCCCATACCCATGTACTTAGGTCTCTTTCTTTGGAGGCAGTGATGATGAGGTTTCCGTCAGCTTGATTAAGCTACCCTTCAGATCCTGCAATTCTCGGAGTAGACGTTGTAGCATATTTGCATTCTTCTGAATTTCCTCTAAAAGATGCTTATTTTCAGGCCACCATGAGCTTTTCCCTGCACCACTTTCACTTGGGTGGGATATATCCCAATTGGAGAGTATATGTGTACGAGGAGTATTCTCCACTCCATAATTATAACCAAATTATGAAAGTTGTTCCGATGTAACCCGTTTAAGGGCCGCCTAGGGGGAAGTCCTTCTTGTATCTCTCGGCTTTCATGGTTGCTTGTAGTTCCTATTGCTTGATGGGGATTTGGAATAGTGGAGATGCCAGACAGAGTGCCCCTCCCCGAAGCCGGAGGGTGGACCTCAAGCGAATCCCCTTCATCTTCTTCCATCGTGACTTCCTCAGCCTCCACCCTCCTGAGTTCCATCTACATCAACCAAGCATCATCGTCCACATTGTTGGAGGAGGAAAAAGACATGATGCCTGGCCTTCAAAACTCTGGCAAAAAACATCTCAAAACGAAAACAGGGGATATTGTCGTGGTACGGTGGTCAAGACATTCGGGAGATTATATAATGAATTTTTACCGACCAAAAGGAGTGTACTACAAGAAAACGGAGTCCGTAGGGCACACGAGATGGCCACAAGCATGGGAGGCGCGCCCAGGGGGGTAGGGCGCGCCCCCAGGGCTTGTCGCCTCCTCGTGCACTTTTCAGACTACTTTTTATTTTCCTAATTTTTTTAAATATTCAAAAACGGAGTAAAATTGCTCTTGGAAAAGTTTTTGAGTCGGTTTACTTATCGTATCACATACCTATTCCTTTTTAGAGTCTGGAGCATTCTGGCAGGTATCCCGTATGTACTCCTCCGGTGTTATGGTATTAATAATATTGGATTCAACATTTATGGGAGTACCTGAGATATAATGTTTGATTCTTTGCCCGTTTACTACCTTCGGGTTAGTGCCTTCAGTGTTGTTGATCTTGATGGCACCGGAACAATAAACTTCCTTGATAAAGAGTTCAGCTAGTCCGAGTGATCTGGGTTATCCTACGTTTTATCTCTGTTTCGATCTTTTTTCGACTATAGGGGTTTTGTAGCAATGTAAGGTCATTCCCATTTAGAGAGAAGTTTTCCTGCAAAATATCTTAAGTATAGCAAGACATGGTGACCTACATTAAATTCACGCTCTTGTATCCTTTTATCATGCCATCTTTTAACATTTTCTTTAAACAATTTGGCATTCTCATAGGCTTGGGTTCTCCATTCATAAAGTGAGCTAATATCAAACAACCCACTACAAAAAAAAGACACTTCCGTGATGATACGTGTTTGTCACAGTAGGCCACGTTTTCTGTTATGCATGTACATCCATGATGATTTTATGATAGAATCAAGATAGTCATACATGTGCTGTCGTAGAGTGTTCCATGACATTACCAAAATTATCATCACGGAAGTGTCCACTTCCATGACGATAAATCACGCGTCATAGAAGTGCTTTCGTCAAGGGTGACCGACACGTGGCATCCACCGTAATGGGTCGTTGTTAAGCTATCGGGTCCGGTTTTGGATTCGATAACCCGTTAACAGCCCGGGCCAATGAGGATTTTCACGTGTAAAATTGTCATTGGCCGGAGGAAACACGTGTTGGCTCGCCGTTGGGACAGATGTCATCCTTTCATTGGACAGGAGGCGCCTATGATACGTTGACACGTGGCATGGCCCAACAGAGGCTCATTCTAGTGAAAAGGCCGGCCCGTTTGACTTGGTCAAACGATAACGGGCCGGCCCACGAAAAGCATGTTAACGGCCTATTCGTATATAGCCCATTTACGGCCCGCTAACTCATGACCCGTTACGGCCTACCGGAATTAAGCCCAGTAGCTTCATCTGGGCCGTCCAATATGATTCTAGCCCATTGTAACTTCCGACCCATGTATGGCCCATGATGTCTTTTGGCCCATACGAGGCCATTTGTAACTCTTGGCCCATTAAAGGCCCGTGGTGAATCTGACCCACAATGAATAGTGTACCGCTTTATACCCATTAACGGCCCATTATTCCATTGGGCCGTTTCCAACCCGTGTTATATTTCGGCCTTCTCATGGCCCATTTATTCTTGGGCTTATTTCCAGCATTCGGTTACTTACGGCCCGTTACTGGCCTTTTCTCCTTGTGGGCCAAATTCAGCCCATGGTTACAGGCGGCCTGTTTGCGGCCTGTTAATCCGTTGGGCTGATTTTGTAGCATCATCAAATATGGCAGATTAACGACGACCCGTTATGGTCGGCCCATGAACGGACGACTCCAAATCTAGCCCATTTACGGCCCATAATGCGGTCTGTTATTGGCCCATGTTTGGCCGATCGATCATACAACCCGTAGAAGGCCCATTGATGCTACGACCCTTAGAAGGCCCATCATTTCTATGGCCCTTAGAAGGCCTATTGTTTCTACGGCCCGTAGAAGGCCCATGGTAACTACAGTAAATATGTAGCCCATGGTTATTGTAGCTAGTTTTTAAAAAATAGGTTATTGCGGCCACTAGCAAACCGCGGAAAAAGAACTGCACTGACTACAAGCAAACAAATAAACAAGACAACAAGGAAATAAATATGCAAGCAACTTACGCTAGGCTATCACGACTATTACACATATTACATCCACTGGGCATCAAAGTTCGCCACCAGTGCAAAAATAGGGAACAAAGCAGCATATCATATACACTGGTTGTCAAACTTGGCGACCAGTGCAAATAAACGCCGCAACAAAACAAGTCCAGAACTGAAACCACTTCAAAAGAGCTCAAGAAACAATATCCTGGGTACCCATAATGCTGGAAAGATGCTTAGCAAGCTTATTAACTTTCTCTTGTTTGGCGCTTAAATCCTCCAGCGCTTGTTGTTGCACCAGAAAGTATGCATCTGAATTCTGCACGGACTTCCTCAGTCCTTCGGCTTCTTGTCACAGCACAGCTGACTGATGCCTTTCAGCTTGTAGCTGAGACTGAAGAAGCCGAAGTGATTCAGGCAGCGAGTTTGAAGAGCTTGTGCCAGCGGTACTAGCCAGTAACTCGAACACTACATCAACGCAGGACTGTGGGGTTTTCTCACTGTCTACAAGATCATTTTTATCACCTTTCTTGGAGACCAACAGGGTTGTCTCACTATCTTGAACCTTATCTGCATTACTTTCTCTACCATTGCATAGTGGGGTGCTCTTCTCCAATATTCTGTTCGCATACTACAAGAGAAACAAGCAGACACATCACATGTTTAGCATGTAGTATACGAAACTCATTTTGGTAAACCGGTTCAGTAGTAAGGTGGACAGGATAACAGCATGAAACAAACATATATATATGTACTATGGTCACTGTATTGTCCATATCATTCTAGTTTATGTTGCCAAATCAAGATAGAGACACAGTTCAACTCATATATTTTTAAGACACAGCAGCATAGACCGAATATAAGTGTGAGAACTACACAACATTGGCAACACTTGTAATGTGCATCACATGAGAACATAACTGTTTATACAACTGAAACTGAAATCAACATAGAGCAAGAAGTTAGAATAACAATCTAGTTAAAGAAATAGGTTTAAAACATACATGTTGCACCATTGGAGTTTCAATTGGATCCTTCAAATTTGAAAGTAGTTGGTATGAGTAAATACAGTGATGCAACAGCAAAGGAGTATGGACTATAACTACGGAATCTGACCCGAGAACAGTTGCTCTTCTGCTTTAAACATGGAGTTTGGGTTCGCTGTGGTGGTCTTCATGCTTTGGGCACTGCAGTTGCTTTACAAACTGCTCGTGTGGGGGTACTCTGTGGTGGACATGGTGCTTTGTCAACTAGAAGTGGGTTACTGTCCGCTGGGGTTGGGGTTAGATGGGTTGTAGCTGGTTCTCTACCCAACGGTGTAAGTGTGCAAACTGGAAGAGTCTCGATTATGTGTGGTGGGGCTAGTTTGTGGGCCAGTACAACCATGGTTCTATCTGCATCGACGGGTAGCACTGTCTTTTGTGAAGAACGGGTTTTTGCTCCCTTACATACTGCCATCACCCCCTCCAATTCAAATGGCTGATAGACAAGAAAAGAAATTGAATGTACAAACCTTGTATGATAGACAGATGTGGTAATTCACATATATGTTGTCTAACCAAACAGGACAGCATGACACAATTTCACATATATGATGCCTAACTAAACAGGATAGCATGACACAGTTTCAGATATATGATGGATAACTTAACAGGATATAATGGCATAATTCAACATATGATGAGTATCTAAACAGGATGACATGACAAAACTATATGATGTCTTTCTAAAATAGGTTGGGATGAAATAATTCACATACATGTTGTCTAAGTATACAGGATGGCATGATACAATTGACATAATTGATTCATATACTAAGCAGCTGGCACTCGCATGTATGATCTCTAAACTAAGCAGATGGAATTCAATATTGTGCATATGATGTCTAAACTAAGCAATGCAAGACACCATATGCATGATATGAGAAATATAAACATTGCAACTTAGAGCATACACCTCAGGTGGGATATAGGACTGGTCATCTGTCTCTGAATCCTCCTCTGAGGAGCTCCCTGTAACCATCGAGATATATGCTTCAACAGGTACCATTGCCTGCTCTGAAGACCTTGTTTTCACTCCTGATTTTTCCATAACCGGCTCAAATGGCTGATACACATGAAGAGTAGTTCAATATACACAGATTGTCGACAAATGGAATACGTAATGAAAAAAAGATGGCATGAGATAATTCACATATATGATGCCTGGCTACATGGCGGTGCATAATTCACATATATGATAACTGGCTGAAAAACATGGCATTGCATAATTCACATATCTGATATAGAAAGCAAACAGGAGGCATTCACACAAAGCATGTCTAATCTAAGCAGATGGCATGGCAATGCAAGACACCATATGCATGATATGAGCAATATAACCCTGCCAAGTTAGAGCATGCACCTCGGGGGGGGGATAAGACTGGTCATCTGTCTCTGAATCCTCCTCCGTGGAGCTATCTGTAACCAGCAAGAAATCTGCATCGACAGGTAGAACTGACTGCTCAGAAGACCTTGTTCTCACTCCAGATTTTCCCATGACCGACTCAAATGGCTGATGCACAGGAAGAGTAGATGAATGTATAAACATTGTTGACAAATGGAATACATTATGAAGAAAAATATGAAACGATACAATTCACATATATGATGACTGGCTAAACATGATGGCATTGCATGATTCACGTATATGATGTCTGGCTAAAGAAGATGGCATTGCATAATTCCCATATACTCCCTCTATTCCTAAATATTTGTCTTTTGAGAGATTTCAAATGGACTACCACATACGGATGTATATAGACATATTTTAGAGTGTAGATTCACTCATTTTGCTCTGTATGTAGTCACTTGTTGAAATCTCTAAAAAGATAAATATTTAGGAACAATGGGAGTATGATATAGAAACCAAACAGGTGGCATTCACACAAAGCAAATCTAAACTAAGCTGATGGCATATAAGATGTATAATGTAAGCAATGCGAGGCGCCATATGCATGATATGACCAACATTAGCATGCCAGGTTAGAGCAAACACCTCATGTGGTAAATAGGAGTGGTCGGCTCCCTCTGAATCCCCATCTGAATAGTTATCTTCCTCTGGAATACAATCTGGAATGGCGGGAGGGGGGGGGGCACTTTGCCCACCATGGAGCGGTGTCTGCATGACATTATATTCCCACGCGATGGTCTTTTATTTTTCTCTACATGTTCAGTACGATTGTGTACAATGACTGACATGCATAATAAAAAAATAGTTAGATTTTGTAAGGCCTAAGGGGTGCATGCAGAAATCAAGACTGATGGTAGCAAACGAGTGGATAGATCCAAAACTAATGATAGCAAGTAGATTATAGCTTCAGTTTTAAAAAGATAGAGAATGGATCATCTACTATTTGTTGCCACCCAACTCATGTAGCTGCCAGAGGTCGTGCAGCAGCAGCAGCAGCACGAGCGAGAGCAAGAGCAGAGCAGCAACACGAACAAGAGCAAGAGCGGCGCAGCAGCGTGACCGACAGCAATAGCAGAGAAGAGCAACAGCACGAACGACAACAAGAGCAGTGCAGCAGCGCGACTGACAGCAACAAAAGAGCCACAACGCGAGCGAGAGCCGGAGCAGCAGCAGCTAGTCCTGGAATGGAAGTCGCTGCCAAGGAAGCAACGACATGGGGGAGAGACACCGTGGATGAAGTGGCCGACGATAGCACCATCGATGGAGACCCGCCATGGCTGCTCGGTATCGAGCACCGGCAGCCCCGTGAGATCGAATAAAAGATAAACTACAGCGGTGAGTGCAGAACCTCCTTGGTGGCGTCGAGTGGGCCTCGGCTTCATTAGAGGAATTCGTGAGGGTGCTGCAGTTCCGGTGGGGCAGGTCAAGACGGCGCTGTGGGGATGGAGGTGGCGCGATAGATGAGGTGAACGTCAGGGCAGCTCCTTGGAGGTGGAGGACGGGGCGGCTGATCCGGTGGGACAACGAGATCGACGATGGATCCTCATCCAATGCGGTGGATGAGGGATGGCGATCTGTTGCGGTGGACGACATCGTCGGGGAAGAGTCTCCGGCTAGGCGGTGGTCGGGAGGCCGACGGAGGAGCGTGGGGTTTTGCGGGTTTTGGCGGCCTCGGTGTACGAATGGGGGGAACGAAGGGGAAGGTAGGGGGAGCCATGGCTTAGGGACGTGCTTGTCCGAAATGTAGGGTAAGTTACCAGCGTACCCCCACCGGTTTGACACCGCGACGTCGAGTCGGCATTTCCGGCTGAGGGGTAGAAGGATGATTTCCCGTCTCTGGGCTGCAGGACCGATTTCGGATGAGGAGAGAGTTTTCGCGCGCGTCGAAATTTTGGATAACAAGGCGCGGAGCGGGTTGAAGAGGCGGGAGTTTCAAAGCAGATGAGACAAAAGATACTCGAGCTTGAAAATTTCTGGATAACAAGGCGCGGATTCCTTGTTCGGCAGAACAAACTTAACGTGTACAAAAAAACAATTCATACAAGACACAAGAGAGTCATGTCCCCTTTTACTATATTGTTATAGATGTCATTGAAAAAACTACAAGAAAAATGTAAAAAAATCGGGAGAACAAGATTACCTTGTACAGTACCAAATCGATTCGTACTTCCCTCAATAACAACGAAAAACAAATCAATTCCCACCAAAAGAAAGAGTCATGTCCCTTTTTATATGATTACAAATGCCAAGATCTCGAATTTCAATTTTTGAATCCACTTATGTTGAATTCAAATATATCATTAGGTGACCTTGCGGTTTATAATGGATGTAGTCCTACATTTTGATCTTCCATCATACATGAACATTTTACTCCACCCTATGAACATATATGTTGTCATCTACCATATGGACTAAATTTGAATCAGTTTTCCTTATTTGAATACGATTGTTGTCAAGTTATACAATCATTTAAATATTATCTTGATAACAAAAAAACATGCATATAGCAGTAATCATATTTCACTATGAACTACATGTACCATACGATCTCCAATTCAAATATTTGTATCCATTTTATGTTGAATTCAAATAAGAGTACATTGGTCTAGGTAGCGAGATGTTCGGGATAATCTAAACCATGTTTTCATATGTATATTTTTGGCTGAATTCAGACAAGTTTTGGTACAAGCTTCTCGCAAAACCGGAGATTCTCTCAACAAGCCTCGTGGTTCCGAGAGGGAACATGTCACCTTTGTGTGCGAAACGATATATGTTGCCCCCCTTGAGTTTCTTTACAGAGGCAACATAGAACTACATGAGTGCCCTGTTAAATTTTGGAATTATTCCGGGTTCGTTTGGCCTTTTTATACATTAATTGAGTTTCTGGTCATTTAATGTGCATAATTCAAATTTGAACTACAAGCACATGCTCACGTGCACCAAATTTGGTTGAAAAATCACATGTGTGTCCTCGGGTGAATTTCTACGTCCCATGCAAGAAATGTGAATGAAATTCAAACATCTAGGCATCATGGCTCGGCCGAGAACATTGAGAAACATGGTTTTAAAATTCTTGTAAATCCAAAACACGCCTGAAAATCATGAAACTTGGCATGGTGTCATGTCATGGTACTACCATGTTGTGGTAAAAAATTGGTTGAATAGGAACAAGTTTTGGTATAAGCCTCTTGCAAACCGGAGCTTCTCTCAAGAAGGCTCGTGGTTCTGAGAGGGAACGTGTCACCTTTGAGTGCGGAACAATATACGCTGCCCCCCTTGAGTTTCTTTACAAAGGCAACATAGAACTACATGAGTGCCCTATTAAATTTTGGAATTATTCCGGGTTCGTTTAGCCTTTTTTATACATTAATTGAGTTTTGCTCATTTAATGTGCATAATTCAAATTTGAACTACAAGCACATGCTCCCGTGCACAAAGTTGGTTGAAAAATCACATGTGTGTCCTCGGGTGAATTTCTAGGTCCCATGCAAGAAATGGGAATGAAATTCAAACATCTCGTGGCTTGGCCGAGAACATTGAGAAACTTGGTTTTAAAATTCTTGTAAATCCAAAACACGCCTGAAAATCATGAAACTCGGCATGGTGTCATGTCATGGTACTACCATGTTGTGGTAAAAAAATTGGCCGAATAGGAACAAGTTTTGGTATAAGCTTCTTGCAAACCGGAGCTTCTCTCAAGAAGGATCGTGGTTCTGAGAGGGAACGTGTCACCTTTGTGCGCATAATTCAAATTTGAAATACAAGCACATGCTCCAGTGCACCAAAGATGGTTGAAAAATCGCATGTGTGTCCTCGGGTAGATTTCTAGGTCCCATGCAAGAAATGGGAATGAAATTCAAACATCTGGGCGTCGTGGCTCAGCTGGAAACATCGAGAAACTTGGTTTTTAAATTCCTGTAAATCCAAAACACGCATGAAAATCATGAAACTTGGCTTGGTGTCATGACATGGCACCAACATGTTGTGGTAATTTTGCTGTCCGATTTGCGAAGGAGCACACATTAACAATCAACAAAGTCATTTTGGAACAAGTGTTGTCATGTTACAATCAGAAACACAAGTATTATTGAAACCATGGGCGTTCTATTTACCATTTACGTGCAGCACGCGTCCCCTTTTTTTATTAGCTAGGAGGCGCCGTGCAGGGTAGATATTTGAGTATGGGAGGCGTGCGATCAGACCCCTGCGCGTGCTTATCAGGAGGAGAGCCCTTTGACCTCCATCTGCCGCCCACCTCTCTCCCAAGGTCTCCATTAATGGCGCCCGAGCCTCTGTTTAATGGCGTGGCTATGTCTCCCTCGACTGAGATTTAAGAGAGAAAAAAGAAAATCTGAAAAGAAATTTTTGCACGGATCTTGATGTAAGATCCGACGGACCTATATAGCATCTACAACAACTTATAGCAAGACTGATGAATATATAAGGATGACGACAGTGGATGATAATTGTCTTACATAATTAGGAAGATAATTAAAAAAAGCCACATGGGGTTACGCCCGAAGGGCAAAAGAAGAAGGAAGCCAATGATCTGGCTCACTGATCTCTACTTTCGTGATGCGTTGCTGCAGGCCACGGGAACTAGTCTCTGCGGCGAGCGGCGATGAGCTCTGTCGTGTCCTCAAGACGCTGCTTGAGAGCATCCACGGATTCCTCCACCAGCCTTTGACGCTCGACGTGGAGCATGTCATTCGCGTCCAGAAGTTTCTTGACGATGACACCGGTCCTCTTCAACAACGCACTGGTCTCCTCCTGCTGCTGTGCACTTCAGACGATCTTCGCCCTCATCAGGTCGGGCTCGGCCCAGAGCCTCTCATTGCCCTCCCTTAGTTGCCGGATGACGTCGGTAGCCTGTTCAAACGAGGAATTCATGTCATCTTGCAACCTCGCCCAGCCGGAGATCTAATCCATCTGGCTATGGACGATCGCATGCATGCACTTGTAAGAGTCGTCGCCTGCCCACGAGACATTTTCCCAGGCCATCGCGGCATGGCGGGACATCTCTTCTGCATTCGCGACGCGGCAGGACATCTCTGCTACTTCCGTGACACGGCCGAAGTAGTCTGCTGCATCGACGGCGCAGCGGGACCTCTGTGCTACTTCGGCAGCGCGGCAGGACCTCTGTGCTGCTACTTCCGCGCGGCGGGACATGTCGGCTGCTTTCGATGTGAGGCGGGACATCTCTCGTGCTTCCTCTTCCATGCTCACCTCTTCCTGGTGGTAATCTCTCGACCCAGAACTCACGCTGGCCATGGCAGACGCAAGGGAAGGATGTTGAATGACTTGTTTGTTTTTGTGGATGAAGAGTTGAGGAGGAATGTGCAATCATCTTGGCATAGTAGTGTTTATAACCGAGTACTAATACGCTCCTAAGTGGGTAACCGTTTACTCCCTCCGTCTAAGTGTGTAAGTCATCTTACGAAAACCAAATAATCCCAAAACACTTAGGCGCGGTGCATTAACTTCTACCTCGTTTCTTGTTTCTTGACATATCAACCAATAAGAGATGTGGGTGTGCATGCTTTTAATGAGTTGAGACTACCAAACACGACATGTAGTGGTTAGTTCATTGCATGCAATGTTATTAATTAGCAAATAAACATTAAGTTCTCTTGTTTTCCCCTCCTCCTTGGTCACGGTGACGACGGAGGGAGTAGGTTGTGATCAGTGTGAACAGGTTTGCAATTAAATATAGCGTGGTAGTAGTAGTAATTTGGAATGTGACGAGACCCGCTCAAAATTTATTGACGGTTTAGTTTCGAAGTGCGACACTATTCCCGGATGGCGTAACGTGGCCACGTGTTCTCGGCCGTGGTGTAGCATATGCCATGGTACTAGTTCTTTTTCTACTGTTGTGTACGTGCAATAACTGGCACCGTCAGATACATATCTTACGCTTATTGGGGCGTTCGACAAGAATAGCCTCATGGCGAGCTATAGACTAGTCTTTTTTTCAGACGCATTACATCTATCTCTCGGGACTTCTCGCACGCACCATCTCTAGCTCCCTAGGTTGATGCCACCCACATACACTTGTACTCTGAGTTAAGTACGTTATACAGGAAGAGAAGAGGTGCACACACACACTTGTCCTCTCTCTCACATGCATCTATAGCTACGAATTGTAGTGTTCTCAACCATCTGATTGGCTCTATCATAGGCTTCATGTTTCTCCTTGGCCTTGAGATAGTACTAATGTCTTCATTTATTACTTTGTAGACTCATTTTGCATTGGAAAGTGCTATGTGATGGTAACATATTATGTTACTCTATTTGCCTCTCTCCTCATTAATTACTTGCCACCTCATCATTTTAGCTTATGTGGCATCTATATTACTACCTATGTTACTCCCACTATGACCAGCCTTATGCGCAGAGAAATTAGGATCAGAGGGAGTACTACTAGTTGTAGTACTACTTTGATGTGTCGCGTCAACTCGCACAAGTATGCGACACTTCCTGAACAAAGAAGCATATAATCTGTTATACTTACTTCTTATAAGCTGTTATACTTCTTACCCAAAGGATCTTTATATCCAACAGACACAAAATATCCGTTCGACTGTTGGAAATTACTTTAACTGCTGATCTGATGTCGAAGTAATTGCTGCACCGCCACCAAAGCCCACCATCTCTTAAGCTAAAGTAGACCAAGATAACCCCTATATTAGCATATTACTAAGATAAACAGAAGGCATTGTAGAATAATTTAGGACGTGAACTTGTCAATCTGAATGTGGAGGGACACCAGCTTAGCCCCGGCCAGCAGCTTGGGTGGAACTGTGAAGAAGGTCAGCTCGTGCGCGGCGATGTCGCCGGGATCCTTGCTGCTTGTCACCTCCATTTCCACCTTGACGGCGTCGGTCCTGCCTTTGGGCTCCCCTGGCGGGTCGTTCACCCATAGCTTGGCCACGTAGTGCGGTAGTGGGGACGATCCCTCTCTGATGCAGACGACTGACACGGTGATAGGAGCGCAGATGTTGAGCATGCCGCCGACCAAGAAAAACATGCGGCCGTCCTCTTGCGCGAATAGCAAGAGCCGTGGCTCCAACAGTGTCACTTGCAGCTAGAGCACCTTGCCATACTGGATCCTATGCATGGGCATGGGATGCATGGTTCTGATGTGGTGGGAGAGCGCCGACAGCGGGCCTTCATAGCCGCAGACGGGCACGGGGTATTTGCAGGGCGTGAGCGGACACATGCTCTGGTGATCGGTGAGCTTGTGGTAAGTGACGTAGAGCCAACAGCCTTCGTGCGGGCACGCCACCCTCACCGAGGAGAGGACGGCATCCACCGCCGTGTTCCGCATGTCGAAGCCACCGCCACGCTCGCACTTCTGGCACTGCCGCTGGTTCCCGGGGCGCTCGATGCGGCAGTCCATGTAGGCCAGGTGCCCTCCCTTGCACTACACAAATCAATTGAACATCACATCAATCAAAAAACCTACACCTTTCTCAATCAGCCGAACGGACGAGGTGTATTCGAACCTCATACACTGGAGGATTCAAGGGGCGGAGGCACAAGGGGCAGTGGAGCAAGGTGAGGTCCATCGAGACCATAGAGAGCTCCATCGTCGGGTCATGTTCCGTCTACATGATCTCGCCCTCCTCGTGCACAACCATCTCTCACTTTATTAGGGCCGGGGCATTACAATGCTTTACCATCACATATTCATACTACTTCAAGGTGCATTAAATCAACACATGCAAGTATCAAAACAAGAGTCACGACATGCATGCATGCATTGTAATTAATGCATCGATAAACGCAAATTATTGAAATATATCGAGTGCAGTGCTTTGATGTGTCACGTCAACTCATACAAGACTGAGAAGTTTGATTACTACAACGCCCTCTCGCCTTAACTGCACCTGCCTTTGGCTGCATGACAGGTGGGCCACCCACCTGTTGGGCCCACCTATCATACACGCAAAGGCAGGAGCAGTAAGTCAATGAAGCTGCGTCCCTCCCTCGCCCATCAGCGTGGTGGCTCGCAGGACTAGGAGAAGCTTTCGTTCGCTACACGCTCTCCCTCCCGCATGCGGTGGACATGCAACAGTTCAATTGATGTTAGATGGCCAGAAGCATTCTGTAGTACTCCTCCACTGCAGTAGTACTCCATCATTGTTCGACTTCCCAAAGAGGCGAAGAGCCAAGCGTAGCCCGGACGCTCATGTGGCAGTTTCATGTGTAGAGTAGTCTAGGATAGCATGTACCATGCATGTAAGCTTAAAATCGTTGGGGGTCGGCTCCATGCTTGTTTTTGATTAAAATAATCTCCTAGCTCTAACTATCATCCTGGTGATTGTAGTTTGCACGCTCATCTGGTCAAGACAGGAATATATATATATTAATTTGTGGTGGGGTAAATGTTAGAGGTTGCAGCGAATGGAGTATTGTACAATGCGGGTCTTTCAGCGAAGTTTAGAGGCAACCATGTGGGGCCAGTGCTATGATGTGTTGCATCAACTCGTACAATGAGGAGAAGCTTGATTTTACTACCGCACGCCTTCTCCCTCGCCCATGCACGTGGTGGCTCACAGACAAGGACAGGCTTTTGCTTATAGTAGTACTACAACAAGCTATCCCTCCCGCTCGCGGTGGGCGGACATGCAGCAGTGGATTCAATACTGTAGAAGCAGTAGTAGTAACATCATTGTTCATCTTCTTGAAGAGGCGAAGAGCCAAGCGCAACCTGAACATCACAGTTGCGAACCTTGGAGCACACATGTAGCCAGGCTTTTGCATGAGACAAAATTGCTATGTGAGCCCACTATTACTTGCTAGCACTACTGCAGGATGCTGCCAATGCGACACTACAATCAGAGACCCTTCGAGAATCTATGTGCGATGCCATAATCGCAAATGGTGGTGTATAAAAACCGTCAGAAATGTATAAAACATTTGCGATGACGGATGCATCAAACACGGTTCAGGTTTTAGTTGCGTGTGTGATGAAGGGCATACGATTCAGTTCAATTATCTCTTTGCAATGAGGAGGAACAAAAGAAATGGGCAGCTAGATGAAGGCGTGTGCGATACGCAGCATATGGTTCACTCAGATGAACTATTGTGATTAGGCAACACAAAAGAAATGGGCATCCAAATGAAGGTGTGTGCGATATACAACATACGGTTCACTCGGATTAACTGTTTGTTATTAGGCAAGAGAATAGAAACGGTTCAATATAACAAGATGTGTGTGATACGCGGCAAACATGTCTGCAATCAAAAATGTGTGCGAAGACCGATAATAAGCAGACGATTGCTTCTAATAAGACGTATGTGATATGCTCTATCTACACAACATCTAATGGCCATTGTGGGATGAGCGGTCATCCGGATACGCCATAAGGATGTGAAGAGGCATTCCTATCAGCAAGGACTAGCTATTCCACCAGTTTCTCATGTAAGAAAACTATCAAGTTAAGTGTGCTCAGGCTGGAGCAGCCATCGGATGGGTGACTGGATGGGAAGTTGTGTCAATGTTAAATTAGCTAATGGGATGGGTCATTTTGGTCAAATGACCGAAATGCCCCATTCCCTCAGCTAATTTAACCTCGAGGTCCTTGTTTTTTATTTTTTAACACATGTTAATTAAAGAAGGTCTACCGCATTACTTTTTGACAATGTGCGATACATGGCATACAGTTGATCCATCCGACCTATTTGTGATGGAATAGGCCATGTGTGTTGTGGGCAAACGCTTGCTAGTATTCAACCGTTTGGGATTGATGAATTTATCGCTGACGGGTTCCCTAGTGTGGTCCGTGTTCATCTGAGCATCATCTACGACTTGGGCTAGCTCGATGCTAAGTTTCCATTAATTGATGGTGTTTTATGAACACGCCACCGTTTCCCGCCATTTCCTCACCTGTTTCTCGCCACCCTGCTATATTGCACATAGGGGGAGCGCGACGCATGGAGGCGACAAGTGCAGCCTGTAGCACATCAACCTTTTCCAAGCATGCCAACCCATGAAAGCGCCGCCTATGCCATCAACCTCATCGACGAGGAAAACGAGCAGGCGTCATGACCTGTCAAGGCCGAGGCGCTCCCAGCAACGCGATGGACGACGCTGTGATGCGCATCATCGCCAGGGTTGAGCAGACCTTTGGCGCATGGCGCTTGAGCGCCACGGATCAAGATAAGCATGTCAGCGTCGACAGGCTGCAGCTCGCTGCACAACATGATCGATGGCGCGCCGCAGAGCAAGCTAGACGCGTCCGCGCCAATAGGCCGCGGCTCGCCGCACGGCGAGACTGTTGGAGCACCGCAGAGCGAGAGGCGCGGCGCACCTCACAGCAACAGCGGATCCATCGGCGCTTGCCTGCTGTCGACACGGCGTCGTAGCTGGGTACACGTCCTGTCAGTACCCCCATTCCTCGTCAGGAGTGGGCAGAGGCCCTCAGCGCCATACTTGCACCAGAGGTCGGCCGCGCCGTACTTGCACCGGACGCCCACTACACCATTCGCGTGGGTGCCGCTGTTCGCCTTGTCCGTGGCCCGCTGAATGCAAACACGCTGGTCCGTAGGCTCGACCGCCTCCTTGGCCCAGGTGTCCACTTGGGCGCAGTAGAGGAACATGGCCGTCGCATCCTCGAGCTGGTGATCTCCGTTGAAATAGCCAACTTGGAGCTCGAGATCGCACTCCAGATGTACCGCGAGCGTGTCGACCGCTTGGACGAACGCCTGCATGAGTTCAGGTAGAGCCAAGAGCTACCCTAGGCAAGGGCTTCTGGTCATGGTCTCATGGACGCGTTTTATTTTGGAAAGTCGTTTGGACGTGGATAGCTATGTATTCACAACAATCATAGTATTGCTCTGTTTATTGCCCTGTTTCAATGTGTGTACTCTGTTTTCTATTTTATATGTTCTGTTTCAATGGGTGTATATACGCTTTCCATTTTGTATATGTGGATGATAACAGCTAGATTCAAATATCATCACATATACGTGATGATACTTAACTACTAGGTACAATGCATAAAATTGAAAACGAACAATACTAAAACTAATAATCCCTCCTGGGGCCAGTATTCCGACAGCCCCTCGCCAGCACCTCCCTGGTGCGCGGAGTCTTCCTAGTGCGGAGGCAGTACTCCGACTCCTCCGCCTCGTAGCGCTTGACGTACTGATCTGCCTCTTGCTGGCGGACGCGTGCGACCGATCTTGCCATTTCATTGGGCGCCCACCGGAGCTCCTCGTCGGTGGCACGCTGGAGCTTATCGGCCCACCTCCACGCAGCGACGAGGCACCCAGCGCCTATGAACTTCCTCGCGAAGTGCCCGTCTTCATACATCTCCTCGGCACAACGACGCGCCCGCCCCCAAAGCTCCGCCGCCTCCTTTTTCCAGGCGGCATCACGAGCTTCACAGGCCGCCTGGTACCTGGCTTCCTCCTCTGCCATCTCCTTCCTGAACGCCACTTGCCTGACTTTCTCAGCCGGCGGCAGCGTCTTCCATAGACAAAGGTTGTACTGGCCCCAAAACCAATCCAAAGTTGAGGGGTCCGACGCAACCTCGTCAGGCGGCGCGTAGGGGTCCTCATCGCCGCTAATCGAGTGAGCATGCTCGGGGGGCGGCGACTCTTCATAGGCGCGTGGGCAGACCGGCGGCGCCATGGCAGAGATTTGAGAGAGAGAGAGAGAGATAGATAGATAGATAGAGAGAGAGGGGAGGATGTAGTTGAGAATGCAGGCGGGACGATGTGAGCAAGGTAGTATTTATTGGCGGTCGGAATCTAGATCGACGGGGACAGTACACACGCCGGTCGCCAGAATTTATGAGTACTATAGTTTGAATTAGACACGATTCCCGCAGCAAATCCGTGTGTGAACATAATAGCTGACGATTTCCAAGACAGAAACGTGTCTGATTAATGATCCCCGCCAATCACCTACCAAACCTCGAGCCGCGAGATAGAGTGCCAATCATGTGGGGGCCGGTTGTCTTGCCAGATCTTTACATTTTCTTTTTTGAACATCAGATATTTACATCGTTCGATGATTTTTGAACTTGCACACAAGTACACAAATATGATTTTTCAAACCGTTTTGGTTAGGCGTTGCATGTAGATGTAGTTTAAATTTGAATTACGGTCATTAAATGGTTAGAAATCACTTAAATGTCTTTGAAAGGTCAAATGACCCCTGAAAATTTCCAAATTTTCACATGACAGTTGTATTAGTGCACGTTAAACGTAGGAAAAAAATTGAAGGCTGTAAGAGGAAGCCATCTCCCGTCTGTCAGCAAACATGCATTGTTCCCTCTCGGAACCACGAACCTTCTAGTGAGTTGCTCCGGTTTGTGAGGGGTGTGTGTCCAAACTTTCATCAAATAGGCCAATTTTTTTACCACATCATCTTGGTGGCATAACATTGAATCAAGCAAGGTTTCATGTTTTTCTGATCATTTTTTTATTTTTTGGAATTAAAATGCCATGGCATGCACTCCATGCATGTGCCCATGCATTGACACCAATATGTTTGAAAATTCCTTCGAATTTACTGCACATGGAATTAACTCGCACACAAGTACACAAAAATATGATTTTTGAAACCGTTTTGGTTAGGCGTTGCATGTAGATGTAGTTCAAATTTGAATCACGGTCATTAAATTGTTAGAAAATCACTTAACTGTCTATAGAAGATCAAATGACCCCTGAAATTTACAAATTTTTCACATGATAGTTGCACGTTAAACGTAGAAAAAAATTTGAAGGCTGTAAGAGGAAGCTATCTCCCGTTCGTCATCAAACATGCATTGTTCCCTCTCGGAACCACGATCCTTCTAGCGAGTTGCTCCAGTTTGTGAGGGGCGTGTGTCCAAATGTTCGTCAAACATGCCAATTTCTTTACCACATCATCTTGGTGGCATGACATTACATTAGCCAAGGTTTCATGTGTTTCTGATCATTTTTCTATTTTTTTGAATTAAATGCCATGTCACTCCATGCATACGTATGCATGTGTCCATGTCGTGAGACCAATATGTTTGAAAATTCCTTCTAATTTACTGCACATGGAATTAACTCGCACACAAGTACACAGATATGATTTTTCAAACCGTTTTGGTTAGGCGTTGCATGTAGATGTAGTTCAAATTTGAATTACGGTCATTAAAAGGTTAGAAAATCACTTAAATGTCTTTGAAAGGTCAAATGACCCTAGAATTTTCCAAAATTTCACATTACAGTTGTAGTAGTGCAGGTTAGACATAGAATAAAAATTCAAGGCCGTAAGAGGAAGCTATCTCCCATTTGTTATCAAACAGTATTGTTCCCTCTCGGAACCACAAACATTCTAGCGAGTTGCTCCGTTTTGTGAGGGGTGTGTCTCTAAACGTTCGTCAAACATGCCAATTTCTTTACCACATCATCTTGGTGGCATGACATTACATCAACCAAGGTTTCATGTGTTTCTGATCATTTTTCTATTTTTTTGAATTGAAATGCCATGTCACTCCATGCATACGTATGCATGTGTCCATGTCGTGAGACCAATATGTTTGAAAATTCCTTCTAATTTACTGCACATGGAATTAACTCGCACACAAGTACATAGATATGATTTTTCAAACCGTTTTGGTTAGGCGTTGCATGTAGATGTAGTTCAAATTTGAATTACGGTCATTAAATGGTTAGAAAATCACTTAAATGTCTTTAAAACATCAAATGACCCCTAGAATTTTCCAAAATTTCACATTACAGTTGTAGTAGTGCACGTTAGATGTAGAAAGAAATTTGAAGACCGTAAGAGGAAGCTTTCTCCCGTTCGTCATCAAACATGCATTGTTCCCTCTCGGAACCACGAACCTTCTAGCGAGTTGCTCCGGTTTGTAAGGGGTGTGTGTCCAAACTTTCGTCAAACATGCCAATTTGTTTACCACATCATTTTGGTGGCATGACATTACATCAACCAAGGTTTTATGTGTTTCTGATTTTTTTTTGGAATTAAAATGCCATGCCACTCCATGCATACGTATTCATGCATATGTGTCCATGTCGTGATACATATGTGTTTGAAAATTCCTTCTAGTTTACTGCACATAGAATTAACTCGCACACAAGTACACAAATATGATTTTTCACACCGTTTTGGTTATGCGTTGCATGTAGATGTAGTTAAAATTTGAATTACGGTCATTAAATGGCTAGAAAATCACTTAAATGTCTTTAAAAGGTCAAATGACCCCTAGAATTTTCAAAAATTTCACATTACAGTTGTAGTAGTGCATGTGAGACATAAAAAAAATTTGAAGGCTGTAAGAGGAAGCTATCTCCTGTTCGTCATCGAACATGCATTGTTCCCTCTCGGAACCATGAGCCTTCTAGTGAGTTGCTCCGGTTTGTGAGGGGTGTGTGTCCAAACTTTGGTCAAACATGCCAATTTTTTGACCACATCATCTTGCTGGCATGACATTACATCAAACAAGGTTTCATGTGTTTCTGATTTTTTTAATTTTTTGGAATTAAAATGCCATGTCACTCCATGCTTAATTGTGTCATAGCCGTTAGACCAATATGTCTGAAAGTTCCTTCCAATTTACTGCACATGGAATTAAATCACACACAAGTACATGAAATATTAGTTTTCAAACTGTTATGGTTAGCTGTTGCATGTACATGTAGTTCAAATTTCAATTACGGTCATTAAATGGCTAGAAAATCACTTAAATGTCTTAGAATGTCAAATGACCCCTGAAATTTTCCAAAATTTGACATGAGAGTTGTATTAGTACTACAAAAATTTCTTGTTCATTTAAAACACCATCTGTTGGCACTTTATTCCAAATTCGTCTTTCACAGCTAATAAAAAAATATCTACAACATCACACAGTTGTTTTCTAGGTGCCGTTTGCGATGAAAATATCTGGGTCTATTTAAGTCTCCCACCTTAAGCTTCGCCGGCTCGTCTGCTCTAGTGCCGGCAACCTCCGAATCCACGAATCCCGATCCCCATTCCTCCACCCCCTTCTTGCAAAGATGACACCGTGGAAACGCTTCGTGAAGGCCCGTACGATGGCCGCGCCCTCCCGAGCGCCGTCGCCTGTGCCGAGAGCGCGGCCGCCTACGCCGAGAGTGGCGCCGCATCCGCATTGAGTGCGGCCGCTACCGCCGAGAGGGCGTCTGTGGCAGCTAACAGGGCAGCTGCAGCAGCAGCCAAGACGGCTGCAACTGCTGCTGCGACGGCTGCTGCAAACGCCGAGAGCGCTCGAGCGGCCGTCCGTGCCACTGATGTCACCCTGGCCCGTGTCGAGGCCATCCACGCCAAGATTGAGGATGCACACACCAAGATATTCCAGGCCACCTCAGACTCCAACATGCAACCCACGTCTGAGAAGGCGGCGGTGGCCATGGAGCACCTGCTTCCTCATGAGGTCGCCGAGCGGGAGCTGGAGAAGCAGGAGGTGGCGGAGATCGAGGAGCGCCAGGAGGAGGCGTTGCGCGTGGCCGGGATCGAGGTAGAGAAGAGTCTGTCCGTCGAGGAATTAGCGGTGGAGTACCAACACGAGCTCTGGCACAGCCACTACTACGAGTATTACAACCTTGAGGAAGGCGCCGAGGCCGAGGCCGAGGATGAGGACGAGGACGAGGACGCGGCCGACTTCAGCAGGGGGGACACGGAGTCCACCAACAGCGGCATGTCACCAGGACAAGTCATCAATGTCTCATCTCACACCGGCGATGCATAGGCCGGCGAGGCGGCGGATTTTTAATTATGCGTACTTAGGCTTTGTTTTTAATGCTGGTATTTTGTTAGAGCAATGTTTAGGTCAACTAGCTCTGTGTAATTACTAAAATTGCTCGATTCAGTAAGTGTAGTTTGTCTGTTGTACGCTCTTTTGTGTGCCCAAATTAGCAAGCGATGTTAAATTATGCAATGACGTACCTAGGGAAATTTCCGCCAAAATTTGAATTATCAAACTCATCCCATGCGCGTAAAGCAGAAGAATCATTTGCGATGCACACAATCGTTCAAAGTGAATGGTCCGGCGGCACCGCGCACATTCAAAGTGAATGTGTCCATGCCTTGAGACCAAAATTTAAATTATCAAACTCATCCCATGCGCGTAAAGCAGAAGAATCATTTGCGATGCACACAATCGTTCAAAGTGAATGGTCTAGCGGCACCGTGCAAAGTTTCCCTCCACATTTCCAAAATTTTGGCCTACCGCCAAAATATCTACCCCGCCCCCTTCCCCCCTTCCCCACCCCCTTTTCTCCCCGACCACAAGTCACATTTCCCCTGTTTACTCCTTCCTTCCTTCCTTGCTAAGCTATAGCCGCTTCCTCGCTCTCCCCGTCTCGCATCCTACCGCCGGGGTCGCCATGGTCTTCTTCAAAGACATCTCTAGCGGATCCTCCTCCGGCGACTACTCCTTCACCACCCGGGTATGCCTCTCTTCTCTCTCGGGCTATGACTTGGAATGAAGGATTTTTACCCGGAGGTCAATTTGAGTTGTTTCTTCCTCTTGTAGCTCCCTAGGACCATCAGTGGCAACGAATGGAGTGGGGTGGCTGAAGATCTATCTGCTCGTTATCACCATAAATCTCCATGCATGAAGCTACTTGCGTTTGATTCTGTGGGCACCGGGAGGAAGTTTCTGGCATGTGCAGAGAAGGTTAAACCCTCTTCCGTTGTTACAAATCATTTGTTAGATGTGATTCAAACACTGTCACGGTCCCAACCCATTCATACCACACCTTCAACCAAACGCATCCTAAGACAATGTCATAGTTTGTACCTAGTATCTTAAATTGTTGCCATCTCATCAGTGGTGCAATTAAAAAATTATTTGGCACCGCTTCAGTAGTTTGTGCAGCCAACTTTGGTCCACACATCCGAGCAGCCAAGCCGTAAAATACTAAATCTTTATGGCACGAAGGAACTGGGCGTCGGAGCAACTACGTGTTCTGGAGTCCGGTTCCCTGATTTTTTTCCGCTGCATCGGCTCGCCAGTGCAGGGCACCAGTGGGAGATGTAGCAACAATTGTCTTTACCCCAGTTTTGGCATACATAGTGGACGACCTTAGTGTTATTAGTTCTATGTTACTAAATTTGTGCATGTACACACCTGTTAGTATCAATTTGCTGGCATCCAAACACTGTCGCTATGCTGTTGCAGTTATATTTACCTACCTAATAAAATGTTCAATTTATTATTTATTGTACATGAGTAAGAACTTGTAGCATCGTTGTAGTTAATTATAGCTTCCAGAATTTGGTTGTTGTCTCAGTACCAATTATTTCATTTGCACATTGATCTTTTTGAGAAGATATGTCATAATTAACATGTTTCTTCAATTTTTCAAAATAAGCATTACTGATTTTCTATGTTGCTATAAACCCATTTCCCCTACAATTGTTACTGATCTAGTTTTAAATATTATAGGATGAACGGAAGTGTTCTTACTTGGAGTGGGTTGATAAAGAGTGGCCACAATCTTTGAAGATGTGCCTAATGAAGCTCTAGAGCTCGTATGAGGAAGAGAATACACGCAGGCTTAGAGAAAGTCTTGTCAACACTGAAGCATATTTCAAGATGCGGGATAGAAAGTTGAAGGTGGAGAATGAGCTCAGATTTTTTAAATCAGACTTTGCTAAGATGGTGTTGGCAAAGGAGGAGGCACTTTCCCAGTTGGCCCATGCAAAACGGGTTCTTACTGAATCGAAAGCAGAGGTGGATAAGACGAGCCTGGATGATCTCGATTAGGGAAATGAATATATTGTTCTTATGAAGTTGAACTAGCTATATGTTGTACTATGATGTTTTCATGTAGCTACCATACTATGATGTTATAATATATTTATGTGCCTGCTATGAAACTGGCAAACAGCTGTTCAATATGAAATGTGAATTTGTGTAACACTGGAATTATTAATTGTAAACTAATAAACCTGCTAAATGTATCATGGACCTTTGCAAATGGTTCTGGCAGTAAAAGCGCTTGCGATGGATAGCCCAATGCCACAAAGTTTTCTTCATCAAATCGTGTGTGATATAGTTGATAAAAGCAAACAGTTAACCAAGGAAGACCGTGTGTGATAGTTACACCTTTCACACACGAGCCTACACATAAAACGGTGTGGGATTTATGTTCGAACGGAAACGTTTTCCCTGGATTGACTGTGTGGGATGTACATAAGAACAGAAACGTATTCCTTGGATTGACTGTGTGTGATATACATACGAACGGAAATATGTTTCTGGGATTCACCATGTGGGATGTACATACCTACGGAAATGATTTTCTCGGATTACCGTGTGGGATGTACATACCTACGGAAATGATTGGGTTTCGATGCCTCGCTCGATCGCACATGGCCCCAGCCTGTGTTCTAGGAGGGCCTATCCCCGATGATTTCTGGGTCGTGTGGGAAGGACACCCTATCACACACACTCACTTGGCGACGGTTCCAAATGCCGTCGTGGAAAGGGGTTAAAAGCCGTTTGTTTAGGACCGACGCACACCAGTGTAGTATAGCCCTGTAAACTAGAAAGGAGTATTTGCCTTTTTAGAGATTTCAACAAGTGACTAGACTACACCGAGACGGAGTACATATGGAGCAAAATGAGTGAATATACACCATAAATAAATACGTAGTTCTCTCGTTTTCCTCTCTGCCTTGGTCGCGGTGCACAGTATTGAGTATACTAGTACTATCATCTTGAAATTTACAAAGTCACCATAGGCACCTCGTCATCGACGGGAACGTCTCCTGACACGCGATAGACGCAAGCGACAGTCGCCTCCATAGGTGCTTGAATGCCAAGGAGGGAGAGGGTAGCATTTCCCGAGACGTTGAACAGTCAATGATGCATCCTCAATTACATGCAGAGGGAATTAATTGGAGAAGCAGAATAGAGCCAGCACGATGTGAGTGCAACAGAGTTTGGATTCTCATATAAAGGCGCCCCACCACTCCAATCCATCTACTCCTAGTCTCTGCGCAACACTGCTCACTCCAATCCAAGACCAAGTGACCAGAAGCCAGAAGCACCTATGGAGGCGATGGATGCGAGCGGCAGTCGGCTGTGTCAAATCATCCAAGGTGCCGGCCTGCGGCCCCGCACCATGCAGCGTTTCCAGACGTTGATGGCGACCGCCGGCATTGTAGCCCTCACCGACACCGGCTTCACCTCTCGCATGGACGACATGATGGTCAACTCCATCCGCAAGTTCACCGCCGTCAAGAAACGCGCGAACGACCTTGCCATACTGCTCCAGCCCACGAGCCCAGGCTCCTCATTGCCTACCACCCTCATCGGCCTCCATGGTGACGAACTCTTTCAAGCCCTGGTGGCCCCGCAGGTGCTGGAGGTCGCGACGAAGAATGTGCACCTCGAGGCCGCGCTTGACGCGCATCGCCTCGCCACGCAAGAAACCGTCGACCTACACATCCACGTCTACGAGGAAATCGTCTACATGGGCCACAAGGCCAGCGAGGATAGAAATACATTGGCCTTCTTCTAGCAGCTGGAATCTTTGGACGCCATTGTTCAGAAGCATGTCGACCTGGCCATGAAAGTCACTGCTACTTAGCCGCCATTCGATGGGCTGGTGCCCTGAGTCGAGGAGGTGGACGTCGTTGATGGATGCATCTCTTCTTCTTGCCTCCTATAACCAGCACTGCATCGCCTAGTGGCCTTAATGTTTTATTAGTATAGGAGTATATGGCATTTTTATTCCAGACGTAACATTTTCACTGTGAGGTGGGGCCGCAATTGATCAAACCGACCATCGACAAATCCCCACCCCGCGCACCGGGCGTCGGCTGAGTTTAGAATTAGAAGAGAGAAACGAGGGAGAAGAGCTAGCTGTAGCACGGACACTCTTGTCAGATGGGACTCGTGTTGATAGAATAGGAGTACTGAGCACTCCTACCTCTTTTTTAGGGAAAAAGTAGTCGTATGTCTAGTACTACCACTAGTTGGGTGCGTGCGACCTATACCTGTCATCACTTTAGGTCTCCTTTTCGAACTGCAGCTATGGTTCACCGTACATATTTTTTCACGCATTTATCCTCCTATATGTACTCCTAGGCTATTTCCACGTGCTCCCTTTCGCCGACATGTGGGACATAGAGCATCTGGGTCATAGTGCATGCATGACTCGGAGCATATGCCGGGGTACTTTACATTTCAGACTTCACGAATTACATGCAAACCCCCCGTAGAAGAATAAATAAATAAATTACTACATGAAGCTGGATTATTTTCATAGAAACCAGAGCACGTTCATTAAATTTTTGACATAACACGTTTATAAAAAACTACCGGACCTAAACCAGTCTAAGGGCCTCTTTGATTCGCAGGATACTGAAAACACAGAAATGGGGAAAGTATGATGGAGATGAACCGAGACGAGGAGAACTCTAACTCAGTTAGAGGTTAGAGTTAGATTCTAACCCTGAACTAACTCTAAACAAAGAGGTGTATGGATGGCAGCGTTAGATTGAAAATAAATGTTCTTTCTCAATCATTTGACTACTTTGGACCCTATTTCCTGCCGGATTTGGTGTGGCTCGCTCTTGTGTGGCCTCCTCCCACTCACAATTGACATAAACGAACCATCTTTACAAATCAAGCATGCAAAACATGATAAATTTTACTTTGTCCATACAATTGAGATATCCCACTTAAACATACAAGTCCTCAATCAAGCTTCACAAAAAAATACACTCCATGAAACAAAGCATGAGCTAACTCATCACGGAAGTCATTCACAATAGGGAGGGATCCCGGAGCCCCTCACACACCCAGGGAGGAGCTCGTCATTGTCGCTCTGGAGGAAGGCTCTGTCTAGCCCAAGCCCCGGTAAGCCCTCTGACGCCGGCGCTTGCGAGTTGAGGTCGACACCGGCATGGGTAGCAGGGACACTTGCCAATGACTGCGAACTGAATCTTTGGGCCTCTAGAAATAATGCAAGCCTGAAATTGAAATACCAAGAAAGCTGAACTGAATCTTTGGGCCTCTAGAAATAATGCAAGCCTGAAATTGAAATACCTAGAAAGGTGAACTAAATCTTTGGGCCTCTATAAATAATGCAAGCTTGGAACTGAAATACCTAGAAAGGTGAGCTGATTCTTTGGGCCTCTAGAAATAATGCAAGCCTGAAACTGAAATGCCTAGAAAGGTGAACTGAATCTTTAGGCCTCTAGAAAGATTTATTACCTCCTCAAGCAGCATCAAACAATTCCATGCGTGCACCACAAATCTATACCAAGTTTAATCAGGATCTACTTTTCCAAATCAGAATTAGCACTAGAGCAAGCAAGATCAATGATATGGCTGTGAGACAGAGAAGGAACAAACAAACTCACCCCTCTCACAACCTCCTTGGTAGATGCGCTGCCGCTGCGCACGATAGAGGGAGAAAAATGACTGGTGAAGGGGGAGAGGGGCGAGCCTCGAAGGCCGAAGGGAGAGGGCAGCCGAAGGGAGAGGGTGGTCGGAGTGAGAGAGGGCGAGCGGCGGAGTGGCGCTTGGGCGGGCGGTCCGATGGGGAACAGAGAGGAGTCATGCGAGGGGGGGAGCGATTTGGTGCGGTAAGGGGAGATTTTTTTAGTTCTCTTTTAGTGGGCCCGAGGAGAACTAACCCAATTAGAACCTCTCCATTGGGCTAGTTTTTTTAGTTGGGTTAGAGCAAACTAGCTCAAACTAACCCCTCCTATTTGGATAATTTGAGGCTATTTCAACCCAAACTAGCTCTAACTCAGGGATCCAAACAAAGAGGAGTAGTACTGTACATGCTACAGTCTGGACCATAGAACATTGTTTTTTATGGCCATATCAGCACATTATTTTCTACTGCTGATTCACTGGGCTGCCGTGGTTCGCACTCCTCCGACATGAGTAGTACTACTACTACTTGTATATACCACATGATTCTTTGCTCCTTCTTACTACTACGTACTTCTCCGACATGTGGGAGAGCCAGCATCCGGGTCAACGTGTCATGCACCAGATTAGAGTGCGGAACGGAAGGGGGGCATCACCCTAGTCGTAACGCCAGTAATTCATGACTATAGTGAGTAGTCATAGCACAAGTCTTTCCAGCAGTAATGCGCCGTCAAATTGCACAGCCCGAACTTTCCAGTAATAGGTTGAATCCGCTACTCCCTCACCCTCCTCGCCTCTCTGTCAAACTGCCTACGCAAAAACTGCCGCGCGTACTGCCCGGGAAAAGCCCCGCCCTCAACTTTTAACTACGCGAAAATAATTCGAGCTTGTTTGTTCTATATAAATACTAGTACTGTATGTTTATTCACCCGTGGGGTTGTTCAATGAATGGAGGGCCGGGGAGCACAAGTGGAAAATACTACTACTACTACCTCCGTCCTAGTTTATTGGTCCCCATTGTATATTGTGTCAAATTTTGACTATAGATTGAACTAACAAAACGTTCATGCATGTTACCAAAAATTATATCATTGAAAACTATGTTGAAATACGAATCCAACGATATAATTTTTGTTGACATGCATTAACATTTTGTTAGCTAATATTTGGTCAAAATTTGGCACGAACTACAAAGGTGACCTATAAACCAGGACAGAGGTAGTAGTAGTAGTAAGTAGGAGTCGTACAGTTAGTCACCTTAAATAGAGAGTTTCTTTTCTTTAATGCCACATACACAAATTGAAATGCTTGTTGTGGAGAGAAAAACATAATCACTCCACTATATATGTACGCAGGGGCCTGAGCACTTGCTTTACTAGGGTTGCTCTCTTCATTCTCTCATCCTCTCCAGATCTAAACAAGACAATGATAGCGACATTTTCTCTCTTCTCACCGCTGGTCACAGATCCGTCCGGATCCCTTCGGCTGGTGTGTGTAGAGGACTAGGTGCATTGTTCACGCGGTCATCACCGGCGAGGGAGGAAACCCACAGCTACCGGAGGGTCCCAATCCTCTGCCCGTGCGGTTCTCTCCGACATAGCGCCGGCTCAGGAGGTCCTCCGACCCTTCTTCCTCCCTGCCGTACTGTGCGTAGATCTGACCTGCCGCCGCCGGCATCCCGATGACCCTCAGGTATAAGTTCTTCGAAAGCAGCCTTGCTGTACTGCCCCATCTCCCCACATGTCTGCATGTGCATCTTTTTCTACTCCCATCAGCTCTTCCAAAGACACCTAAATTTTTAGTATTATTCGAGGTAAAGCTACTTCATGCATTCGAATCTAGGACTTGATTCAAACAACGAAGAAATGGGGGAAAGTTGTAGCATGAATCTAGGACTTGATTCAAAGGTAATAATATGGTGAAAGTAGTAGAGACTGGATACGCAACCGGTCTCTTGGTTGAAAAGGGAAATAATGGGAAAACGCAGTACAAACTAGATAAGGAATAGATCTGTGAAAAAGGATAGAAAGTGGCGGCTGGTGGACAAGTCAACAGAGTATGTCCAGGATTAGATTTGTTGCCCTCACATAGTAAAAGGTATCCAGGATTAGAATTGCTGCCCTCACATAGTAAAAGGTCTCCAGGATTAGATTTGTTGCCCTCACATAGTAAAAGGTCTCTAGGATTAGAATTGCTGCCCTCACATAGTAAAAGGTCTCCAGGATTAGATTTGATGCCCTCACATAGTAAAAGGTCTCCAAGATTAGATTTGCTGCCCTCACATAGTAAAAGGTCTCAAGATTAGATTTGTTGTCCTCGCATAGTAAAAGGTCTCCAAGATTAGATTTGCTGCCCTCACAGAGCATGAACAAACTCGGCATCACCACTTTATGCCTCCTTGTAGGTACATTGTGCTGATGCGTCCACTGTCGCATGTCCTTATACCAACCTTTTGTTGTTATTAATGTAAGGGTGCATGTAAAATGAAGCGATCACACTGTTACCTTAGGGACATGTCTAACCAGTGTTATTGTTAATCTAATGCCTCCAATGATATGATGCAATTAAACTGTGTTACAAAAGGTACTCCTGCTGTTTTCCCCAGTTTGATAAGTAAGTTGCTCCTTTACACTGCTGAGTGTCCTGGTGTCCACACAGTCCCATGCCCTTAAACCAACTCTTTAGCTATTGTTGATTTACTATATCTGGTAAACAAGCAATGCCACCATTAAAGTAATCCCATATTTGACGAATGTCATTGTTGATCGTAATGTTTCCGGTAATATGAAGCATTGCTAATGTTTTAAAATTTCTACTGTCCTTGCATGATTGCCATGAACATAATTAAGATGCTTCTTTTCATTTTGTGCATGTTTCGTATATTCTTATTGACCAGCAACTGTTTACTTTCTATATTTTTGTGCAGATAGGGATATCCATTTCACCTTGTTGCTATTGTGACCTTTTGGTGAACTACACAAAACACTTTTTTTGGAATGAGTGTCTTGTGCAGTTCAACTAAAATGTCACGTGGGAAACATCTCTCAATTTTGGTGGAACTGCACAAAATGGTGATGGGAGTTTCCAAAATCTTCGTCAAATTATGCTAGTAATCTCGTGCAACATTTTATTAGCCTTTGCAAGATGAGTCATCACTGTCACCACAATGTCACTTTATTTTAGTGGAACTGCACAAAAGGATAAGCAAATTATAGTTGCACCTTACATGAGCCGGACATCCAACCTTAATGTTCCTCAATTTTAGTGCAACTACTAAAGAAGAACCTGCCAGCTCACGGGAGCAAGTACTTCTTGCTAGCTGAATGATGCAATCTTTGCTTGATTTCAGGTGAACTGCAGAAAAAGGCACATGAATTGAATCATGCAACTCCAGGCAGGCTTCATCCGAGTGGAGTTGCAGGTTGAGTTCAAGGAGTGCCATTATTATAGTAATCAGGCTCTTCTTATTTGTGTTGTGCAAACAGGAATACTCAACTACAAATGTTGTGACAGTCAAGAGCATTTGCCAAGTTCTTCGGTTGTATGACATGGCTAGCAAGATGGATTTAATCCCGATATTCACTTTATCAAAAGGCTCTAATGGGTTGGTTCTGAATCTTGCAAGCTGGGAATCAATGAGATGTGTAGGCATATTTGTTGTTCTTATTATTTGAATCTTATTTGTTGGTTATGAATCTTGCAAGCTGGGAATCAATGAGATGTGTAGGCATCTTTGTTCTACTTATTATTTGGATCTTATTTGTTGGTTCTGAATCTTCCAAGCTGGGAAACACGGCATGATGATGCAGAGGACAACAACCATAACAAATAGTTCAAACTTGGTAGCATTATCTATCTAAAAGTGCGACAAATGTGCTGATCGTGTGCATCCTAAGAATAATAATTCTAATTGTTGTGCATGTTGATCCCGTGGCACTGATAGAACGACCCAATGCATTGCTTGTTTTAAGTGTAAATTTCTACTAAAGCTAATTAAATTTAAGTAAAGTTACCACTAACTCTTGTTATTATAGTACCAATACAGACCCGCTCATGAACCGACGTGTGGCCGGAGTAGGTTTCTTAATGGAGGCGTTTGAATGCGCCGAGGGTGCATCTTCTGCCGGGCGTGTAGCAGGCGAGGGATGGGTAGTAACTGTTGTCGCCTGTACACACTCAGTTTACTATTGAATCCAGTTCCCCAAGAGCTGAAAAATGAACTGCTGCCGCCGCCTACCCACTCATTCACTTGAAGAGACTCCAATGGTGATCCGAGGGGTGAGCTTGCTGGATATGGACTTCAGCAAGGAGTGCCCCTTTGAGTTTGCTGTCCAGTCCTATGGCTGCACCAAGTTGAATGTGATGTACACCAATGATCCGGACGCGGTGAAGCTTTGCCTCGCCGAGTTCAAGTAGTACCTACAGGACGAGAAAGCATAAGGTCGCAGGACTAGACCTTGTGCCCATCCATTCATCTCCTGACAGGGACCGACGGATCACCGTCGCCCAGGTATGTGTGCGGGATGAGGTTCTCGTTACCACTACTGTAGGGCCATCAGAGGTTCTAGAGCAGTCGCCCGTTTCATCGGCAGCGCCGACTGCATCTTTGCTACGGTGGAGAGAAGTAAGAACGCGACGATTCGACCATCTGGTGCAACAAGCTTGTTGACATCCAAAAGCAATACAAGATCATCGGCAACGGGCAGGAGAAGGACTCCGTCGTTGACCTCGCCGAGACCATCATCGACCCCTGATACACCAACATGAAAGAAGACAACGATACCAAGGACCTGAACACGTGGGAGGTACCTCTGAATCTAGCCTACATAACATACGCGGCCAAGGACGCATACGCATGCTATGACATGTACAGGCGGATCTTGGACATGAGGGCGTGTCTGCTTCCCGTAACCGACGAGTACACGAACAGCCGCAGCGTCATCATCAAGCATGCAGGAAGGTCTAGATGTTATACTTTATCTATTTATAAGCACCTTTCTCATCCGAGTGTTTCATGCATTAGCCTATGTGCCGTAATTATCTGTTTTGTCCGAAATATTTCTTTTAAGAACGCATTAACCTGTTTGCTTTTTTTAGTGGCTATTTGCTTATGTATGTAACTAGTTCACTTGTCCATTTAAAAAAAACTAGTTCACTCGGCTGCCGGGCTTTGAATCTCCTTCCTCCCAACATATTCCCCTTCTCAGGTGGACCCAGCAGGTCCCGTACACAGACATATGGGACCAACCACTTATCCATTTGTATTTCTTTATTTTGTTCAATCTTTCGTCCTCTTCCTATACATCGGCTGGCCATCATAGCCTATGGCGTTGGCCAGGCCATCCCTCTACTCCCACACATTGTCCGGCGGCGGCAGCTCCACCAGCCCGCCCTGCACCTGAACAAGTAAACCCTCGTACTCCCCTCCGCCTGCGTCTTCCCCCGCTCCGGCTCGTTCGGTCCGAGGTCTCGACATCGTCCTCCGCCTTGGTGCTCTCACCGCGGCGCCGCTGTCTGTCATTCCCAACATGGTCAGCAAAACAAGAGGAATCGAGAGACAACTGTTCATCGAGAGGCTGACAGTCCCGGGCCCACCAGGTCCATGGCCTAGGTTTTGTTGTTTAACATGGGCAGCCCACGACATATTTCAACATTTTTTGGATCCAGCAGGTATCAAGCGGCCTCTCGGCCTCCCAACCTAGCTTGTCTATAACATCAGCAGCCCAAGTTATGTTTGTTTTTTCAAGACGACGCACATCTCAGTTCTATTTTTCTATAGAATGCAAAACTGAACCTATATATATATATATATATATATATATGTAAAATAGAAATAACATTAGGTTCTGTTAAACCTGTCGTTCATCCAACCATTTTATAGACCTTCCCACTTCCTTTATTTTTCGTTTTCATTAATCCTATATCTGAATTTTCTCCCACTTTCTTTTTCGATGTAAACTGAGTTTTCTCCCAGTACTTTTACCTAGAACCAACTCAATTGTCCCACGTCCAGCCTAAAAAATAATAATACCCCATGTCCTATTAAATCATCAAATTAAAATGATATTTTATTTCATAAGTTGAAAGTTCTTACAAAATAATAATAATAATTATTTATATATAACTTGGCAAGTTAACTCCTAGTGATTGCGTACATAAGCTTGCAAAGATTTTAACGACCAGTGCAGTAACAGACGTGCAATCATGTGTTTATGTTTTTATAACATTTCTCCGTTCAGCCCAACATGATATTTTCACCCAACCCAACAAGTCCACGAATTTCGAGAAAAATGCAAATGGGCTTTAAATTCTACCATATATATAAATGGGTTGCATAGATGCTACATCATTGTTTCACCCAGCCCACCAAATGGACTTAAAAATAAATGGACTGGCTGACATGTGGGCTAGTAGGTCGAAGCCTAACAAGGCGTTGGATTTACATCCAACGGCTGACATTCTTCTTTAATCTCTCGTCTTTTTCCCCTAGCGCAACCAGGACCGCCTGCTCCAGCCTCCGACGTCCAGTGGTGTTGGTTTGCGCGCCTCAGCGAAACACCACCCCGCTGACGGCCAAGCCATCCCTCCACTCCGCACCTCCTATTATTCTCTGTTGAGTGTAGGCCCACCCCGCACCCGAACCAGTTTCCACTCCTCTCCGTCTGCGACTCCACTGCCGCGTCTTCCCCATCTCCGGGTCGTTCCAGTCTAGGGTCTCGCCGTCATCCACCGCCTCGCTGTGCTCGGCGCAGCGTGGTCAACAAACTAGAGTCATCGGAAGAGGATTATACTTGGAGAGCCTGACGGGTGGGACCCACGAGGTCCATGGTCGCATGCAAGGAAAATTCCTCCTTATTAAGCTGTTTCCTCCCCCTGACAGGTGGTACCCACCGGCTGTATCTTTGCACGGAAGGAAGTGCCTCCTTGTTATGAAAAAAACATTCTTCCCGATGACAGCCGGGACCCGATAGATTTGGTGGCTGACTTGTGGGCCTACTAAGCATACGTGTACGCAGGGCTTTGTCAACTTAATCAACAAATGATTCTAGCAGCTGGACTGTTGGATATTAATCCAACAGCCGTGCTCCTTCTTCAACCTCTATTCTTGCTCCTGTCTCCCGTGGGCGGCAGTGCTGCCGCGCACCCGAACCAGTCAAGTTTCCCACTCCTCTCCATCTACGACTCCACTGCCGTGTCTTCCCCATCTCCGGGTCATTCCAGTCTGGGGCCTCGCTGTCGTCCACCGGTCTTGGTGCGCTCGGCATGGTGTGGTCAACGTGGTCAACAACCGAGAGTCATCGGAAGATGACTGTAAGTGAGAGGCTGACAGTGGGGACGCACCACGCCCATGGACGCATGCATGCAACTGCATCCTTTTTACCCTGAAAAATAATGTTTTCTCCCCCTGACTGCCGGGACCCACCAGCTACATCTTCGGCAAGGAAGTGCGTCCATATTACGGGTAAAAAAATGATTCGCCCCCCTAACTGCTGGGACCCACCAGCTACATCTTCACACGCAAGAAGTGCCTGATAGTCGAGACTGTTGGGGAACGTTGCAGAAAATTAAAATTTTTCCTACGGTTTCACCAAGATCCATCTATGAGTTCATCTAAGCAACGAGTCAAGGGAGAGAGTTTGCATCTACATACCACTTGTAGATCGCGTGCGGAAGCTTGCAAGGTGATGATGTAGTCGTACTCGACGTGATTCAAATCACCGATGACCAGCGCCGAACGGACGGCACCTCCGCGTTCAACACACGTACGGGACGGGAGACGTCTCCTCCTTCTTGATCCAGCAAGGGGGAAGGAGAGGTTGATGAAGATCCAGCAACACGACGGCGTGGTGGTGGATGCAGGGCGTCACAGCAGCAGGGCTTCGCCGAGACTACGAGGGAGAGACGTAACGAGGGAGGTGGAGGCGCCAGGGGCTGGTGTGTGAAGTCCCTCCTCTCCCCCACTATATATACGGGTGCCAGGGGGGGCGCCGGCCCTAGTAGATGAGATCTACTAGGGGGGGCGGCGGCCTAGGGGAGGTTTCCCTCCCCCCCAAGGCACCTAGGGGTGCCTTCCACCACTAGGACTCCTCCTAGGGGGAAACCCTAGGCGCATGGGCCTATAGGGGCTGGTGCCCTTGGCCCATGAAGGCCAAGGCGCACCCCCTACAGCCCATGTGGCCCCCCGGGACAGGTGGCCCCATCCGGTGGACCCCCGGGACCCTTCCGGTGGTCCCGGTACAATACCGATAACCCCGAAACTTGTCCCGATGCCCGAAATAGCACTTCCTATATATAATTCTTTACCTCCGGACCATTCCGGAACTCCTTGTGACGTCCGGGATCTCATCCGGGACTCCGAACAACATTCGGGTTTCTGCATATACATATCTTCATAACCCTAGCGTCACCGAACCTTAAGTGTGTAGACCCTACGGGTTCGGGAGACATGCAGACATGACCGAGACGCTCTCAGTCAATAACCATCAGCGGGATCTGGATACCCATGATAGCTCCCACATGCTCCTCGATGTTGTCATCGGTTGAACCACGATGTCGAGGATTCGATCAAACCCTGTATGCAATTCCCTTTGTCAATCGGTACGTTACTTGCCCGAGACTCGATCGTCGGTATCCCAATACCTTGTTCAGTCTCGTTACTGGCAAGTCACTTTACTCGTACCGTAATGCATGATCCCGTGTCCAACACCTTGGTCACATTGAGCTCATTATGATGATGCATTACCGAGTGGGCCCAGAGATACCTCTCCGTCATACGGAGTGACAAATCCCAGTCTCGATCCGTGTCAACCCAACAGCTACTTTCAGAGATACCTGTAATGCACCTTTATAGTCACCCAGTTACGTTGTGACGTTTGATACACCCAAGGCACTCTTACGGTATCCGGGAGTTACACGATCTCATGGTCGAAGGAAGAGATACTTGACACTGGCAAAGCTCTAGCAAAACGAACTACACGATCTTTTATGCTATGCTTAGGATTGGGTCTTGTCCATCACATCATTCTCCTAATGATGTGATCCCGTTATCAATGACATCCAATGTCCATAGTCAGGAAACCATGACTATCTGTTGATCACAACGAGCTGGTCAACTAGAGGCTTACCAGGGACATATTGTGGTCTAAGTATTCACACGTGTATTACGATTTCCGGATAATACAGTTATAGCATGAATAAAAGACAATTATCATGAACAATGAAATATAATAATACTTTTATTATTGCCTCTAGGGCATATTTCCAACAGTCTCCCACTTGCACTAGAGTCACCAATCTAGTTACATTGTGATGAATCGAACACCCATAGAGTTCTGGTGTTGATCATGTTTTGCACGCGAGAGAGGTTTAGTCAGCGGATCTGCGACATTCAGATCCGTGTGCACTTTGCAAATCTCTATGTCTCCATCTTGAACATTTTCACGGATGGAGTTGAAACGACGCTTGATGTGCCTGGTCTTCTTGTGAAACCTGGGCTCCCTGGCGAGGGCAATAGCTCCAGTGTTGTCACAGAAGAGTTTGATCGGCCCCGACACATTGGGTATGACTCCTAGGTCGGTGATGAACTCCTTCACCCAAATCGCTTCATGCGCTGCCTCCGAGGCTGCCATGTACTCCGCTTCACATGTAGATCCCGCCACGACGCTCTGCTTGTAGCTGCACCAGCTTACTGCTCCACCATTCAACATATACACGTATCCGGTTTGTGACTTAGAGTCATCCAGATCTGAGTCGAAGCTAGCGTCGACGTAACCCTTTACGACGAGCTCTTCGTCTCCTCCATAAACGAGAAACATGTCCTTCGTCCTTTTCAGGTACTTCAGGATATTCTTGACCGCTGTCCAGTGTTCCTTGCCGGGATTACTTTGGTATCTTGCTACCAAACTTACGGCAAGGTTTACATCGGGTCTGGTACACAGCATGGCATACATAATAGATCCTATGGCTGAAGCATAGGGGATGACACTCATCTCTTCTTTATCTTTTGCCGTGGTCGGTGACTGAGCTGAGCTCAGTCTCATACCTTGTAACATAGGCAAGAACCCCTTCTTGGACTAATCCATTCTGAATCTCTTCAAAATCTTATCAAGGTATGAGCTTTGTGAAAGACCTATGAGGCGTCTCGATCTATCTTTATAGATCTTGATGCCTAATATATAAGCAGCTTCTCCAAGGTCCTTCATTGAAAAACACTTATTCAAGTAGGCCTTAATGCTGTCCAGAAATTCTATATTATTTCCCATCAGGAGTATGTCATCTACATATAATATGAGAAATGCTACAGAGCTCCCACTCACTTTCTTGTAAACGCAGGCTTCTCCATAAGTCTGCATAAACCCAAACGCTTTGATCATCTCATCAAAGCGAATGTTCCAACTCCGAGATGCTTGCACCAGTCCATAAATGGATCGCTGGAGCTTGCATACTTTGTTAGCGTTCCGAGGATTGACAAAACCTTCCGGCTGCATCATATACAGTTCTTCCTTAAGATGCCTGTTAAGGAATGCTGTTTTGACGTCCATCTGCCATATCTCATAATCATAGTATGCGGCAATTGCTAACATGATTTGGACGGACTTTAGCTTCGCTACGGGAGAGAATGTCTCGTCGTAGTCAATCCCTTGAACCTGTCGATAACCCTTAGCGACAAGTCGAGCTTTATAGATGGTAACATTACCATCCGCGTCCGTCTTCTTCTTAAAGATCCATTTGTTTTCTATCGCTCGCCGATCATCGGGCAAGTCTGTCAAAGTCCATACTTTGTTTTCATACATGGATTCTATCTCGGATTTCATGGCTTTAAGCCATTTGTTGGAATCCGGGCCCGCCATTGCTTCTTCATAGTTCGAAGGTTCATTGTTGTCTAACAACATGATTTCCAGGACAGGGTTGCCGTATCACTCTGGTGCGGAACGTGTCCTTGTGGACCTACGAAGTTCAGCAGTAACTTGATCCGAAGTACCTTGATCATTATCATGGTTTTCCTCTTCAGTTGGTGTGGGCATCACAGGAACGGTTTCCTGCGCTGCGCCACTATCCCGCTCAAGAGGTAGTACTTCATCGAGTTCTACTTTCCTCCCACTTACTTCTTTCGAGAGAAACTCTTTTTCCAGAAAGCATCCGTTGTTTGCAACAAAGATCTTGCCTTCGGATCTTAAGTAGAAGGTATACCCTACAGTTTCCTTAGGGTATCCTATGAATACGCATTTTTCCGACTTGGGTTCGAGCTTTTCAGGTTGAAGTTTCTTGACATAAGCTTCGCATCCCTAAACTTTTAGAAACGACAGCTTAGGTTTCTTTCCAAACCATAATTCATACGGTGTCGTCTCAACGGATTTAGACGGTGCCCTATTTAAAGTGAATGTAGCTGTCTCTAGAGCGTATCCCCAAAATGATAGCGGTAAATCGGTAAGAGACATCATAGACCGCACCATATCCAATAGGGTGCGATTACGACGTTCGGACACACCGTTTCGCTGAGGTGTTCCAGGCGGCGTGAGCTGTGAAACGATTCCACATTTCCTTAAGTGTGTACCAAATTCGTGACTTAAGTATTCTCCTCCACGATCTGATCGTAAGAATTTTATCTTTCGGTCACGTTGATTCTCTACCTCATTCTGAAATTCCTTGAACTTTTCAAAGGTCTCAGACTTGTGTTTCATTAAGTAGACATACCCATATCTACTCAAGTCATCAGTGAGAGTGAGAACATAACGATATCCTCCGCGAGCCTCAACGCTCATTGGACCGCACACATCGGTATGTATGATTTCCAACAAGTTGGTTGCTCGCTCCATTGTTCCGGAGAATGGAGTCTTGGTCATTTTGCCCAAAAGGCATGGTTCGCACGTGTCAAATGATTCATAATCAAGAGACTCTAAAAGTCCATCGGCATGGAGCTTCTTCATGCGCTTGACACCAATGTGACCAAGGCGGCAGTGCCACAAGTATGTGGGACTATCGTTATCAACTTTAAATCTTTTGGCATCTACACTATGAACATGTGTAATATTACGTTCGAGATTCATTAAGAATAAACCATTGACCATCGGAGCATGACCATAAAACATATCTCTCATATAAATCAAACAACCATTATTCTCAGACTTAAATGAGTAGCCATCTCGTATTAAACGAGATCCAGATACAATGTTCATGCTCAAACTTGGCACTAAATAACAATTATTGAGGTTCAAAACTAATCCCGTAGGTAAATGTAGAGGCAGCGTGCCGACGGCGATCACATCGACTCTGGAACCATTCCCGACGCGCATCGTCACCTCGTCCTTCGCCAGTCTCCGTTTATTCCGCAGCTCCTGCTATGAGTTACAAATATGAGCAACGGCACCGGTATCAAATACCCAGGAGTTACTACGAGTACTGGTAAGGTACACATCAATCACATGTATATCAAATATACCTTTGGTGTTGCCGGCCTTCTTATCCGCTAAGTATTTGGGGCAGTTCCGCTTCCAGTGACCCTTCCCCTTGCAATAAAAGCACTCAGTCTCAGGCTTGGGTCCATTCTTTGACTTCTTCCAGGTAACTGGCTTACCAGGCGCGGCAACATCTTTGCCGTCCTTCTTGAAGTTCTTCTTACCCTTGCCCTTCTTGAACTTAGTGGTCTTATTGACCATCAACACTTGATGTTCTTTCTTGATTTCAGCCTCTGCTGACTTCAGCATCGAGAACACTTCAGGAATGGTCTTTTCCATTCCCTGCGTGTTGTAGTTCATCACAAAGCTCTTGTAGCTTGGTGGGAGCGACTGGAGGATTCTGTCAATGACCGCCTCATCTGGGAGGTTAATGTTCAGCTGGGTCATACGGTTGTGCAACCCAGACATCTTCAGGATGTGCTCACTGACAGAACTATTTTCCTCCATCTTACAACTGTAGAACTTGTCGGAGACATCATATCTCTCGACCCGGGCATGATCTTGAAAAACTAGTTTCAGCTCTTCGAACATCTCATATGCTCCGTGGTGCTCAAAACGCTTTTGGAGCCCCGGTTCTAAGCTGTAAAGCATGCCGCACTGAACGAGGGAGTAATCATCAGCGCGAGTTTGCCAAGCATTCATAATGTCTTGGTTCTCTGGGACGGGAGCATCACTTAGCGGTCCTTCTAGGACATATTGTTTCCTGGCAGCTATGAGGATGATCCTCAGGTTCCGGACCCAGTCCGTATAGTTGCTGCCATCGTCTTTCAGCTTGGTTTTCTCTAGGAACGCGTTGAAGTTCATGTTGACATGAGCGTTGGCCATTTGATCTACAAGACATATTTGCAAAGGTTTTAGACTAAGTTCATGATAACAAAGTTCTAATCAAATTATGAACTCCCACTTAGATTAGACATCCCTTTAGTCATCTAAGTGTTACACGATCCGAGTCGACTAGCCCGTGTCCGATCATCACGTGAGACGGATTAGTCATCGTCGGTGAACATTCTCATGTTGATCGTATCTTCTATACGATTCGTGTTCGACCTTTCGGTCTCCGTGTTCCGAGGCCATGTCTGCACATGCTAGGCTCGTCAAGTTAACCCTAAGTGTTTTCGTTGTGTAAAACTGTCTTACACCCGTTGTATGTGAACGTAAGAATCCATCACACCCGATCATCACGTGGTGCTTAGAAGCGACGAACTGTAGCAACGGTGCACAGTTAGGGGAGAACACTTCTTGAAATTTTATAAGGGATCATCTTATTTACTACGGTCGTCCTAAGTAAACAAGATGCATAGTACATAATAAACATCACATGCAATTATATAGTTGTGACATGATATGGCCAATATCATATAGCTCCATTGATCTTCATCTTCGAGGCTCCATGATCATCTTGTCACCGGCTTGACACCATGATCTCCATCATCATGATCTCCATCATCGTGTCTTCATGAAGTTGTCACGCCAACGACTACTTCTACTTCTATGACTAACGTTTAGCAATAAAGTAAAGTAGTTTACATGGCGTTATTCAATGACACGCAGGTCATACAAAAAAATAATGACAACTCCTATGGCTCCTACCGGTTGTCATACTCATCGACATGCAAGTCGTGAATCCTATTACCAAGAACATGATCTCATACATCACAATTCATCATTCATCACAACTTCTGGCCATATCACATCACATGATCAATTGCTGCAAAAACAAGTTAGACGTCCTCTAATTGTTGTTGCATCTTTTACGTGGCTGCAATTGGGTTCTAGCAAGAACGTTTTCTTACCTACGAATCACCACAACGTGATTTTGTCAACTTCTATTTACCCTTCATAAGGGCCCTGTTCATCGATTCCGCTCCAACTAAGGTGGGAGAGACAGACACCCGCCAGCCACCTTATGCAACTAGTGCATGTCAATCGGTGGAACCGGTCTCACGTAAGCGTACGTGTAAGGTTGGTCCGGGCTGCTTCATCCCACAATACCGTTGAGCAAGAAAAGACTAGTAGAGGCAAGTAAGATGACAAAATCCACGCCCACAACAAAATTGTGTTCTACTCGTGCAAAGAGAACTACGCATAAAACTAGCTCATGATGCCACTGTTGGGGAACGTTGCAGAAAATTAAAATTTTTCCTACGGTTTCACCAAGATCCATCTATGAGTTCATCTAAGCAACGAGTCAAGGGAGAGAGTTTGCATCTACATACCACTTGTAGATCGCGTGCGGAAGCTTGCAAGGTGATGATGTAGTCGTACTCGACGTGATTCAAATCACCGATGACCAGCGCCGAACGGACGGCACCTCCGCGTTCAACACACATACGGGACGGGAGACGTCTCCTCCTTCTTGATCCAGCAAGGGGGAAGGATAGGTTGATGAAGATCCAGCAGCACGACGGCGTGGTGGTGGATGCAGGGCGTCACAGCAGCAGGGCTTCGCCGAGACTACGAGGGAGAGACGTAACGGGGGAGGTGGAGGCGCCAGGGGCTGGTGTGTGAAGTCCCTCCTCTCCCCCACTATATATAGGGGTGCTAGGGGGGGCGCCGGCCCTAGTAGATGAGATCTACTAGGGGGGGCGGCGGCCTAGGGGAGGTTTCCCTCCCCCCCCAAGGCACCTAGGGGTGCCTTCCACCACTAGGACTCCTCCTAGGGGGAAACCCTAGGCGCATGGGCCTATAGGGGCTGGTGCCCTTGGCCCATGAAGGCCAAGGCGCACCCCCTACAGCCCATGTGGCCCCCCGGGACAGGTGGCCCCATCCGGTGGACCCCCGGGACCCTTCCGGTGGTCCCGGTACAATACCGATAACCCCGAAACTTGTCCCGATGCCCGAAATAGCACTTCCTATATATAATTCTTTACCTCCGGACCATTCCGGAACTCCTTGTGACGTCCGGGATCTCATCCGGGACTCCGAACAACATTCGGGTTTCTGCATATACATATCTTCATAACCCTAGCGTCACCGAACCTTAAGTGTGTAGACCCTACGGGTTCAGGAGACATGCAGACATGACCGAGACGCTCTCAGTCAATAACCATCAGCGGGATCTGGATACCCATGATAGCTCCCACATGCTCCTCGATGTTGTCATCGGTTGAACCACGATGTCGAGGATTCGATCAAACCCTGTATGCAATTCCCTTTGTCAATCGGTACGTTACTTGCCCGAGACTCGATCGTCGGTATCCCAATACCTTGTTCAGTCTCGTTACTGGCAAGTCACTTTACTCGTACCGTAATGCATGATCCCGTGTCCAACACCTTGGTCACATTGAGCTCATTATGATGATGCATTACCGAGTGGGCCCAGAGATACCTCTCCGTCATACGGAGTGACAAATCCCAGTCTCGATCCGTGTCAACCCAACATCTACTTTCGGAGATACCTGTAATGCACCTTTATAGTCACCCAGTTACGTTGTGTCGTTTGATACACCCAAGGCACTCTTACGGTATCCGGGAGTTACACGATCTCATGGTCGAAGGAAGAGATACTTGACACTGGCAAAGCTCTAGCAAAACGAACTACACGATCTTTTATGCTATGCTTAGGATTGGGTCTTGTCCATCACATCATTCTCCTAATGATGTGATCCCGTTATCAACGACATCCAATGTCCATAGTCAGGAAACCATGACTATCTGTTGATCACAACGATCTGGTCAACTAGAGGCTTACCAGGGACATATTGTGGTCTAAGTATTCACACGTGTATTACGATTTCCGGATAATACAGTTATAGCATGAATAAAAGACAATTATCATGAACAATGAAATATAATAATACTTTTATTATTGCCTCTAGGGCATATTTCCAACAGAGACCCACTTGGTCGAAGCATACGTAGCATTGTCATTCCGGTCGTGAACTTGTACGTACATACTGGTCGATGTAGAGGCGCGCACGTGCCGTAGTAGAGGTGCGCACGTAGCATGTACACGTATGTACAACCGCCAGGGTGCAAGAAAGTAAATGCGGCCACGTACGTACATATGGGCGGGGTCTCGAACGCCTACTCGCGCATACGTACGGCCAGGGCTCGTGGACATGGCTGGGTCAGAACGGAGAAACTGCGTCGGCGTCGTGTTCATGGGGAGGCAACGAAATGCGTTGTGTTCATCGGGAGGCAACGAAACGCGTGTTGTTCATCGAGAGCCAACCAGGTTGGACAGAACAACCAATGGAAACGAGGCCTAGCGTACCGCAGAACAGAGGAAACGGCCTTGTGTTCGATCGGCCACGGTCGAAACGGGATTCCTTTGCTACGGCTTCGCTACTGCTGCAAAATGGAGGAAACGGACCTCCTGCGATGGAAACGGGGTCCTGTTGATCAGGAGGGGTGCGGCATTCCGCAAAACGGAGGAAACGGACTTGTGTTGGAGCGCTACGGTCGAAACAGGGGTCATGTTCATTGGGAGGGGTGTCGCGTGCCGCAAAACGGGACTCCACAGGATACTGTTCATCTCCACCGTCAACTGCCTCCACGGGCTACTGTTCATCCACCATCGACTGCCTCCACGGGCTCCTGTTCATCCACCGTCGACCTCCTCCATCCTCCTCCTGTGACTGTTCATCCACGGGATCCTGTTCATCTAGCCTCCACCGCGCGCTGCTCCATCGGCTACTGTTCAACCAACCCTCTCCACGGGGTCCTGTTTAACCACCCCTCCACGGGCTACTGTTCATCCAACCCTCCACCGGCTACTGTTCAACCAGCCCTCCACGGGGTCCTGTTCATCCACCCCAACCGGCTCGATCGATCGGGGTCCTATTCATCCAACGGCAACAGCCTCTACTACCACGGGGTCCTGTTCATCCAACCCCTACCGGGAACTGTTCATTCAGCCCCCCAACAACGCTCACTGTTCACCCAGAGGAAGCATCGATCGGCTTCATTTAGCAGCAGTAGCGAAGGAATCACTCGGGTTCAGTTAACAACAAGGAATCAATCAATCGCTCGGGTTCAGTAACGCATAGCCTGCAGTGCAATTGCTCGGGTTTAGTTAGATCCCAACGCCTCGCTCGGGTTCAGTTAGAGCCCAATGCCTCACACACACGCGCGTACATATGAGAGAAACACGCATCGCTCGGCCCCGGACCACCCACCGTAACCAGAAGCTCCCCAATATTTTCCTCGCCCTCGCTTCTACCATGGTTTTTTTGGTCATGGACGGCCCAAAGAATGTCATGCAGCTGCGTCTCCAGCCCACCCAGGACGAAAAGCCCATTTTATGTCATGATTTTTGGTCATAGAAGTAGGATCCCACCACATCTATGATGATACCGGGTTTTGTCACAATTATCCTCATAGAAGTGTCATAAGTATGATAGAAAAAACTTTGTTCGGCCCAAAATGTCACGGATGTGTCTTTTTTTTCTAGTGACCTCTTCTCACAGGCAAGTTTGAAATCATAATTGAGCTCTTTAATTGCCCAATAAGCTTTATGTTCTAGTTCAAGAGGGTTCTTATAAGCAATTCTATAAGCCCATAGTGCATCGTCAAGTTTCTTAGACCAATTCTTTCTAGATCCATTAACAGTCTTTTGCAAAATCAACTTTATTTCTCGGTTACTCAATTCTACTTGACCACTAGATCGAGGGTGATATGGAGATGCAATTCTATGGTTAACATCATACTTAGCAAGCAATTTACGGAAAGCACCATGAATAAAGTGTGAACCACCATCAGTCATTAAATATCTAGGGACTCCAAACCTCGGGGAATTAACTTCTTTAAGAATTTTAATGGAGGTGTTATGATCAGCACTACTAGTTGGAATAACTTCTACCCACTTAGTAACATAATCAACAACAACCAAGATATGTGTATACCCATTAGAGGAAGGAAAAGGTCCCATATAATCGAATCCCCAAACATCAAATGGTTCAATACCAAGTGAATAATTCATAGGCATTTCCTCACATCTACTAATATTACCAATTCTTTGACATTCATCACAAGACAGGACAAACTTATGAGCATCTTTGAAGAGAGTAGGCCAATAAGAACCAGATTGTAATACCTTGTATGCAGTACTATCACCAGCATGGTGTCCTCCGTAGCCCTCGGAGTGACACTTGCATAGTATCTGTTCCTATTCATGCTTAGGTACACATTGTAATACCTTGTGTGCAGTTCTATCACCAGCATGGTGTCCTCCGTACGCCTCGGAGTGACACCTGTGAATGATATATTCCTATTCATGCCTAGGGGGTAGGGCGCGCCCCCAGGCTTGTGGACACCTGGTGGGTCCCCTCTGGTATTTTCTTTGCCCACTAATTCTTATATATTCCAAAATAATTCTCCGTAAATTTTCAGGACTTTTGGAGTTGTGCAGAATAGGTCTCTCATATTTGCTCCTTTTCAATCCAGAATTCCAGGTGCTGACATTCTCTCTCTTTGTGTAAACCTTGTAAAATAAGAGAGAAAAGGCATAAGTATTGTACCATAATGTGTAATAACAACCCATAATGCAATAAATATCAACATAAAAGCATGATGCAAAATGGACGTATCAACTCCCCCAAGCTTAGACCTCGTTTGTCCTCAAGCGGAAACCGAAACCGATAATCATGTCCACATGTTTAGAGATAGAGGTGTCGATAAAATAAAATACTGACATGAGGGCATCATGATCATCTTTAGAACAACAACATATATTGTCATATAATTTCTTATGCTAAAGTAACAATTCGTTCACAAGGTAAACTATGAATCACAAACTTTATTGAAACCCAACAAACTATGATCTTGGTCATTGAAACAATTGCAATTTATCATAACATCAGAAAGAGTCAAATGTAAGAGCTTTTATTTAGAAAGTTTCACATACTCAACCATTATTTAATCTTTCATGATTTCTAACACTCACACGATACTTATGAGATCAAAGTTTCAATCGAACACAGAGAAAGATAGGGGCTTATAACTTCGCCTCCCAACCTTTTACCTCAAGGGTAACATCAACAATAATAGTTTATGAATATCTACATATGAGTGGATATATATCGGGATCTTCCCCAACATAAAGTGCTTGCCAAAAAGAAAAAGTATAAAAAGAAGAAGAGGTGATGATCACCATGACTCTTGTATAAGGGTAGGAAGTAAAATAAAAGATGGGCCCTTCCCAGAGGGAAGCAGAGGTTGTCATGCGCTTTTATGGTTGGATTCACAAAATTTTAATGCAAAAGAATGTCACTTTATATTTCCGCTTGTAATAAAGAACTTTATTATGTAGTCTGTCTCTTTTATTATTGTCAAATCACAAGTTTGTATAAAGCTTATTTTCCTCACAGTAAAATATCATACATATTTAGAGAGCAATTTTTATTTCTTGCACCAACGACAACTTACTTGAAGGATCTTACTCAATCCAGAGGTAGATATGGTGGACTCTTATGGCAAAACTGGGCTAAGGGATTTTGGATGCACAAGTAGTATCTCTACTTGGTGCAAAAGATTTGGCTAGCATAGGATGAGAAGCAAGCTCAACATGTTGGAGGATCCATGAGAATATAACATCTATTAGGATATAAAGAAACTTAAACCATTATGTTGTCTTCCTTGTCCAACATCAACCTTTTAGCATATAATATTTTAATGAGTACTCACAATCACAAAAGATGTCCAAGATAGTGAAGAACAAGAGCACATAGTTCTTCAAAATAATTTTCATCTCTCAAAATGATATAAGTGAAGCATGAGAGGATATTTCTTTAAATTTTTATTAACTATGAAAATAATCTAAGTGAAGTTGAGAGCCTATTTCTTCAAAATTAAAAACACCACAGCGCTCAAAAAGATATAAGTGAAGTACTAGAGCAATTCCATAGCTCAAAAAATTTAAGTGAAGCACAAAGAGCAATTATAATAAATCATAGCATCATTATGGCTCTCTCAAATAGGTGTGTCCAGCAAGGATAATTGTGAAAAAAAAAAGACTCATATAATACAAGACGCTCCAAGCAAAACTCATGATATGTGACGAATAAAAATATAGCTCCAACTAAAATTACCGATGGTCGTTAGAAGAAAGAGGGGATGCCTTCTGGGGCATCCCCAAGCTTAGTTGCTTGGTTCTCCTTGAATATTACCTTGGGGTGCCATGGGCATCCTTAAGCTTAGGCTCTTTTCACTCCTTATTCCTTAATCCATCGTGACCTCATCCAAAACCTGAAAACTTCAATCAGACAAAACTAAAAACAAAAATCTTCGTGAGATCCATTAGTATAATAAAGCAAATCACCACTTTAATTAATCTTGCGAACCCATTCATATTTTATTATTGCACTATACCTAATGAATTTTAACATTACCATGGCTTATACCCCCCAATATAGTCCATAGAATCATTAAAATAAGCATACAATGCAACAAAAATAGAATCTATCAAAAACAGAACAGTCTGTAGTAATCTGGACTTTAACCATACTTCTGTAACTCCAAAAAATTCTAAAAAATTAGGAAAATGCAGGAATTTTTTTATATCAAACTTGTTAAAAAATTCAAAATTTTATCGTGCTTCTGTAATTTTTAACAGTTCTGCTACTGGATGCAAGCGTTTCTGTTTTCCAACAAGATCAAATCAACTATCACCCAACATGATCCTAAAGGCTTTACTTGGCACAAACACTAACTAAGACATAAAAAACACAATCATAACAGTAGAATAATTGTGCAAACACTCAAGAACAGAAAGAAAAAGACAAAAATAAACTTTATTCATTGGGTTGCCTCCTAACAAGCACTATTGGTTTATGCCCCTAGCTAGGCATAATGCATAGATTCAAGTATTGTCATCTTTGGTTTTTGCTCCATAAGCTGCCCTCATGATTGATTCCTATGGTGGCTTAATATTATTTCTAGGGAAGTGTTCCATACCCTTCTTTAAAGCAAGCTAAAATTTAATATTCCCTTCTTTCATATCAATCACAACACCAATAGTTCATAAAAACGGTCTACCAAGTATTATAGGACAAGACAGATTGCAATTGATATCAAGCACAATAAAGTCTATGGGCACATAATTCATATTTGCAAGAATAAGAACATAATTAATTCTTCCCAAAGGCTTTTTAATAGTAGAATCCGCCAAGTGCAAATTAAGATAGAATTCTTCAATATTGGTAAAACCAAGCACATCACATAGAGATTTCGGAATTCTGGAAACACTAGCACCTAAATCACATAAAGCATTACACTCATATATTTAATCTTGACTTTGATGGTGGGTTCCCATTCTTTTAAAGCCTTTAGCATGGCATCTACAATATGTTTAGTAAAAGCTTTGTTTTGTTCATAGGCATTGGGTGAATTTATCACGGATTGCAACAAAGAAATATATTCAATCAAAGAAAAACAATCATAATTAAAGTCTTTGTAATCCAAAAGAGTGGGCACATCACTAGTTTAAGTTTTGACCTCTCCAAACCAACTTTTATCAATTTTTTCAACAAGATTTTTACCCTCCGAATTATGAGGACGCCTTCTAGCTAAAGTTGACTCTTATTCAGTCCTATTATTATCAAGTTTAACATTACTAAACAAGGAATCAATATAAGAAACACCAATCATCTTAACATCTTCATCATTACTAAGAAAGCAATCAGTCGAAAACACTCTTTCTAAAAACACTCTTTTAGCTCCAAGCATAGCGGTTCTTTTCTTACTTTCATCCATAGAAGCATATAAAGCGTTCTCAAAAAAAATTTAAAAAAATAGAAGCATATAAAGCTTTAATTAATTCATTATCATCAACCTTAGGTGGAAATTTTTTAATCTTTAGATTTTCTACATCACGCAAAATTCTATCAATTCTTCTAGACATATCATCAATCTTATTCAACTTTTCTTCTATCGTAGTGTTGAAATTTCTTTGCGCATTGATAAATTCTTTAATATTACTCTGAAGATCAGAGGGCATCCTATTATTATTATAAGAAGAATTACAATAGGAATTTCCACAATTATTAGAGGAATTTCTAGGAAAAGGCCTAGGATTAAAATTACCTCTATAAGCATTGTTATTAAAATTGTTTCGCGAGACAAAATTCACATCTACGGGATCACTATTTTGCTCAATCAAAGTATACAAAGGCACATCGTTAAGATCTATAGGAGCATTTTTACTAGCAACCAATTTCATAAGTGCAACAACTTTTTCACTCAAAGTACTAATTTCTTCAACCGAATTAACTTTTTTACTAGTAGGTGCTCTTTTGGTATGCCATTGTGAATAATTTGTCATAATATTATCAAGCAATTTAGTAGCTTCACCCAAAGTAATTTCCATAAAGTACCACCCACGGTGGAATCTAAAAGATTTCTAGAAACAAAATTCAATCCCACATAATTTTTTTGTATGATCATCCAAAGATCTAAACCATGAGTAGGACAATTTCTTAGCATTAATTTTATTCTTTCCCAAGATTGTGCAACATGTTCATGCTCAAGTTGCTTAAAATTCATGATTTGATTTCTAAGGGAAATAATTTTCGCAGGCGGAAAAATACTTAGTAATAAAAGCATCCTTGCACTTATCCCAAGAATCAATACTATTGCGAGGTAAAGATGAAAACCAAAATTTTGCACGATCCCTCAAAGATAAAGGAAATAATTTAAACTTCACAATATCATTGTCCACATCTTTTTTATTTTACACATCACACAATTCTACGAAAAGTGTTAGGATGGGACGAGGCATCCTCATTAGGAGTACCCGAAAATTTCTCTAACAATTTTCAACAAGGCGGCATTAATATCATAAGACTCTGCACTAGCGGCGGGAGGAGTAATTAGAGTACTAATAAAATCACTATTATTAGTATTAGGAAAATCACACAATTTTGTATTTTGTTGAGACATCATAACTATGCAAACAAGATTGCAAGCAAATAAGAGATCTAGTGAGAGAAAGGGAAACAAAAAAAAGGCAAATATTTTTGTGAAGTGGGGGAGATGAAAATGAGAGGCAAATGGCAAATAAAGTAAATTGCAAGGAGATGAGATTTGTGATTGTGTACCTGATAGATCTGGACTTGATCCACCCCGACAACGGCGCCAGAAATTCTTCCCGATTGCTTGTATCTGCGTTGGTATTTTCTTCGAAGAGGAGAGGATGATGCAGCACAACAATGGTAAGTATTTCCCTCAGTTATGAAACCAAGGTATCTATCCAGTAGGAGGATCCACCAAGCTATGTAAGCAGTACCTTCACACAAATAACAAAAACTTGCAACCCAATGCGTAAGAGGGGTTGTCAATTCCTCCTGGGTATTGAGATAGATTAAATAGTATAAGATTGGATAAATAGATCTGATTGAAACACAAAATAAAATAAATAAACAAAAAGGGCAGCAAGGTATTTTTGAGTTTTTGGATAAATAGATCTGAAGCAATGTGGTAGAAAATAGACCCGAGGAGCATAAATTTTACTACTTCTCTCGAGAAAATAGCATACGGTGGGTAAACAAATTACTGTTGGGCAATTGATAGAAAAGCAAATAATTATGACTATATCCAAGGCAATGATCATGTATATAGCATCACGTCAAAGATTAGTAGACCGACTCCTGCTTGCATCTACTACTATTACTCCACACATCGACTGCTATCCAACATGCATCTAGTGTATTAAGTTCATGAAGAAACAGAGTAATACAATAAGAACGATGACATGATGTAGACAAGATCTATTCATGTAGGAAAATACCCCATCTTTTTATCCTTAATAGCAATGATACAAATACGTGCCTCGCTACCCCTTATGTATCTGGGTGAGGACACCGCAAGATTGAACCCATCACAAAGCACTAATACGCCTCCAACGTATCTATAATTTTTTTATTGTTCCATGCTATTATATTATCTATCTTGGATGTTTTTATTCATTTATATGCTATTTTATACCATTTTTTGGGACTAACCTATTAACCTAGTGCCCAGTGCCAGTTGTTGTTTTCCCCTTGTTTTTGACTTCTACAGAAAATCAATACCAAACGGAACGAAATTTTATGATGATTTTCTTGGACAACAAGACACCCATGAAGCTTCAAGAGGAGTCCAGAAGACCCACGAGGGGGCCACAGGCCCTGGGGACGCGCCCCAGGGGGCGGCCAGGGGGCTTGTGGGCCCAGCGCGGCTCTTCTATCCCTAACTCCGCTTCTATAAATACCCAAATATTCCCCCTACACCAGAGGGCACACCAAAAATACTTTTCTGCCGCCACAAGCTTCTGTTCTCGTGAGATCCCATCTTGGGGCCTTTTCCAGCACTCAGCCGAAGGGGGATTCAATCACGGAGGGCCTCTACACTAACCTTACTTCCCGTCCGATGATGTGTGAGTAGTTTACCACAGACCTACGGGTCCATAGCTAGTAGCTAGATGGCTTCTTCTCTCTCTTCGATCTTCAATACAATGTTCTCCTCAATGTTCTTGGAGATCTATTCGATGTAATCTTCTTTTGCGGTGCATTTGTTGAGATCCGATGAATTGTGGATTTATGATCAGATTATCTATGAATATTATTTGAGTCTTTTCTAAACTCTTTTATGCATGATTTAGATAGCTTTGTAGTTATCTCTGATCTATTGATTTGGCTTGGCCTACTAGATTGGTTTCCTTGCAATGGGAGAGGTGCTTTGTGGTGGGTTCAATCTTGCGATGTCCTCACCCAGTGACAATAGGGGTAGCGTGGCACATATTTGTATTGTTGCAATTAAGGATAAAAATGTGGGGTTTATATCATATTGCTTGAGTTTATCCCTCTACATCATGTCATCTTGCTTAAGGCGTTACTCCGTTCTTGTTAACTTAATACACTAGATGCATGCTGGATAGCAGTCGATGTGTGGAGTAATAGTAGTAGATGGAGGCAGGAGTCGGTCTACTTTTCACAGATGTGATGCTTGTATTGATGATCATTGCCTTGGATATCATCATAACTATGCGCTTTTCTATCAATTGCTCAACAGTAATTTGTTTACCCACCGTATGCTTTCTTTAAGAGAGAAGGATCTAGTGAAACCTATAGCCCCCGTGTCTATTTTCCATCATATATTTTCAGAACTATAAAACCAAAATCCCAAAAATACCTTTCTGCAATTTATTTATATTTACTTTATTTTGTGTTTTATTTATCTTTTATATCTATATCTATTAGATCTCACTCTTGCAAGTGACCGTGAAGGGATTGACAACCCCTTTTTCGCGTTGTGTGCAAGTGTTTGTTAGTTTGTGCAGGTGCATCTATTGGGGACTGGCTTGTGCCTCCTACTAGATTGACACCTTGGTTCTTAACCGAGGGAAATACTTATCTCTACTTTGCTGCATCACCCTTTCCTTTTCAATGGAAAAATCAACGCAAGCTCAAGAAGTAGCAAGAAGAATTTCTGGCGCCGTTGCCGGGGAGGTTCTACATCAAGCCTACCAAGTACCTGTCATAAACTCTCATTTCTTGAACTTACATTATTTGTCATTTTCCTCTCGTTTTCCTCTCCCACACTTCTAAAACGTTTTTAGAAAAACAAAAAATATTTGCCTTTTTATTTGCCTTCTTTTCGTTTGCCTTTTATGTCTTACTTGGTTTGTTTGCTTGTTCGCTTAGTATAATTGTGTGTTTATTGAAAATCAGAAAGCAAAATTTTTTTATGGATTCTCATCCAGTTGCTAATCTTTTTAAAAGATCCAATTATGATGAAACAATTGCTATGAGTTGAGTGCACTAGATTATCTTTATGAAGTTTTGCCTGAAATTCGTCATGAAGTGTTAAAATAAGAAATTTATAAAGTGATTCATGATAGCTCCTTGAATGAAAAGAATGATTGCAATGATGTTATTATAAATTCTATTAATGTCAACTGTGCTAATAATATGCAAAACCCCAAGCTTGGGGATGCTAATTTTGCTATGTCCACTAATTGTAATGATCATGATTGGGGTGATAATGCTTCTTATGATCTTGAAAATCTATTTAAGCCTCATGATGATTATGATATTGATAATAATGTTTGCAATAATATTGAAATTGGGTTTGGAAGAGTGTCAACTTAGGTAATAATGATCCCACTATTTTGGAAGAGTGTCAACTTTGCATGCATGTGGATCATATAGAGAAAATTTTATGTGATAGATATATTGTTGAATTTTATTATGATCCTACATGTAATTATTATGAGACAGGAAAATATGCTTGTAGAAATTTTCATGTCACTAAATTACCTCTCGTTATGTTGAGATTGCTATTGTTTCTTTCTTCTTGCTTGCATATGCTAGTTTTTGCTTGTCTTGATAATTTGTTTCCTTATAAAATGCCTATGCATAGGAAGTATGTTAGACTTAATCTTGTTCTTCACATGCCACATGCTTCTCTCTTCGTGTTTCAATTGCTACCTTTCATGCGAGCATCATTAAAATTATTAATGCCTAGCTAAAAGCCTTTAAAAAGAGCGCTTGCTGGGAGACAATCCAATTTTTTTTTGTTTTTATGTTAATACACAATATTACTTATATAGTAATTGTATTTTAGTGTTTTAATTAGTGTTTGAGCCAAGTAAGACCTTTGGGATGATCTATGGTGATAGTTGATTTGATCTTGCTGAAAAACAAAAACTTTTGCGCTCATTGTCAGAATTTTAAAAAATCACAGAAGAGTCCTTTTGATCTGATTTTTTTACACAAGATTGATATAGAAATTTCCTAAGTTGTCCTAGTTTTTCAGAATTGTTGGAGTTACAAAAGTATACAAAATTTCTAGATTACTACAAACTGTTCTGTTTTGATAGATTCTGTTTTTGATGTGTTGTTTGCTTATTTTGATGAATCTATGGGTATTATCGGGGGGTATGAACCATGGAGAATGTAAAATATAGTAGATATAATGCAAATATAAAATTGGAATGAGTTTTATCATACTAATGGATCTCACGAGTTTTTTGTTGAGTTTTGTGTTGTGAAGTTTTCAAGTTTCGGGTGAAGTTTTGATGGACTATGGAATAAGGATTGGGAAGAGCCTAAGATTGGGGATGCCCAAGGCACCCCAAGGTAATATTCAAGGATAACCAAGCATCTAAGCTTGGGGATGCCCTAGATGGCATCCCCTCTTTTGTCACCAATCCATCGGTAAAATTACTTGAGTCTATATTTTTATTCACTACATGATATGTGTTTTGCTTGGAGCGTCTTGTATTATATGAGTATTTGTTTTTTAGTTTGCCATAATCATCCTTGCTGTACACACCTTTTGAGAGGGACACACATTAATCGTGAATTTATTAGAATACTCTTTGTGCTTCACTTATATCTTTTGAGCTAGGTAGTTGCTCTAGTACTTCACTTATATCTTTCTAGAGCATGGCCGTGGTTTTATTTTGAAGAAATTGATGAACTATCATGCTTCATTTATATTATTTTGAGAGTCTTAAAAATAGTATGGCAATTTGCTTAGGTTATAAACTTGGTCCTAATATGATGGGTATTCAAGAGGGATATAATAAAAACTTTCATGAAAGATCATTGAATATATGAGAAGTTTGATTCCTTGCATTTGTTTTGAGATATGAAGATGGTAATATTAGAATCGTGCTAGTTGGTAATTGTGGATTAGTAAAAATACTTGTGTTAAGGTTTGTGATTCCTGAAGCATGCACGTATGATCTATCGTTATGTGATGAAGTTGGAGCATGATTTATTTTTGATTGTCTTCCTTATGAGTGGCTGCCGGGGACAAGCGATGGCATTTTCCTACCAATCTATCCCCCTAGGAGCATGTGTATTAGTATTTTGCTTCGATGGCTAATAAATTTTTGCAATAAGTATGTGAGTTCTTTTTGACTAATGTTGAGTCCATGGATTATACACGCTCTCACCCTTCCACCATTGCTAGCCTCACTACAAAAAAATACACTTCCGTGATGATACGTGTTTGTCACAGTAGGTCGCATTTTTTATCATGCATGTACATCCATGATGATTTTATGACAGAATCAAGATAGTCATACCTGTGCTGTCGTAGAAGTGTTCCATGGCATTACCAAAATTATCATCACAGAAGTGTCCACTTCCATGACGATAAATCACGCGTCATAGAAGTGCTTTCGTCAAGGGTGACCGACACGTGACATCCACCGTAATGGGACGCTGTTAACCGCCGTTAAGCTATCGGGTTTGGTTTTGGATCCGATAACCCGCTAATAGCCACGACTAATGCCGATTTTCCATGTGTAAAATTCTCATTGGCCGACGGAACCACGCGTCAGCTCCGTGTTGGCACATGTGTCACTCATCCAATGGTTGAGATGGGCCTATGATATGTTGACACGTGGACGGGCCCAAAAGTGGCCCATAAAGTTTAAATGGGCCAACCCAACTAAAGGCTCATAAGATTTAGTGGACCATAATGGGCCGGCCCAGCTAAAGGCCCACAAGATTTTGCAGACCATAATGGGCCGGCCCAGCTAAAGGCCCACAAGATTTTGCAGACCATAATGGGCCGGCTCAGCTAAAGGCCCAACATTCTTAGTTAAGGCCCGTACGGCTAGTGTCAAATCGGCCGTCAACGGCCTGTCCTAAAATTGTCATCATCGCGGCCCATGGTCACTTCTAGCCCGTTAATAGTCCGCTAAGTATTTGGGCCGAATTACGGCCCAGTGTATTTCCGGCCTGTTAAAGTTCTTGTTTCATTTGGGCCCATTTACAGGCCATTGAAACTTTCGGACCATACACGACTCTGAAGGATTTGGGTCATATTCGGCCATGTCTGACATTCGGCCTGTTAGAGGCCCACTATATATTTGGGCCACTTTCGTCCTGTTGTGATTTTTGGCCTGTTAACGTCGGACGAAATTGATGGGCCATATATGGCCCAATGTCACATCGGGCCCATTAACAGCCCATATAAAAATGATGATAATCTAGCCCGACCAAACTTCCGGACTGTTAAAGGCCCGTGTATTAGGTCGACGCATTTACGGCCCGTCCAAATTTTGGCCTGTGAAAGATCCGCATCGTAAATGGGCCACCATTTCGGCCTGCTAAGACCAGTGGGTTATTTGGCACAATCAGGGCCCAATCTCACTTTCAGCCTGTTAAAGGCCCATGTTTTTTACGGGCTTGAGATATTTACACCTGTAAACGGCCTATTGTTACTGAGGGCCCAAATTTTGTTTAGGCCTGTTAAAGGCCCACTACGGGCACATGCCTACCAGAAAAATACGAAAGCTTATGCTGATTTAGGCCCAGATACTTTTAGTGGGCTACATGCAAATTTCGGCCCATAATCGGTTTTAGCCCAATTGGAATGGGCCCGACGAATGTTGGCATGTTGGGCTCCTACGAATGTTGGCATGTTAGCGGCCCGACGAATGTTGGCATGTTGGCACTTTAGTGGGCAGCATCATAAATGTTGTATCACAGCAAAATAAATTCCAACCATTACTACTAGGAAAAGGCTAATTAGTGGCGCACCTGTTTTGGCCATTAATGGCGCACTACAGGTGCGCCACTAGTAACTAGTACTAATGGCGCACCCCAGGTGCGCCATTAGTATACCAGACAATAGTGGCGCACCAGGGAGTGCGCCATTAGTATGTCAAACGGTGCGCCATTACTATGCCTCCTAGGGGGCCATATTTACATTGTGCTCTGGGTTACTAATGGCGCACATCTAGTTAATGCGCCACTAGTGTGTTTACTGCAGTGTGCCACTAAAGTGCAGTATGATGCGCCACTAGTATGAATATTAGGAATTTTTTTTCTTTTCTGATATTTGCACAGGTTACAAAATATATTACTGCACAGAATATAGACAACAAAACATATAAACAGCAGATTTATCGAATACAATAGAAGAATAGTCTCCGAATACAATTCATCATATTAGTCTCCGAATTCAAAATACTGAACAAAGTTAGAACATTACAAGTCTCGAGACCGCGAGTAGCGAGTTTGTCTTCACATTACAAGTCGATATCGATCATCTAAACTACCATCACATAGAAGAGAGTTGCGGTCATCACAGTGAGCATCATCACGATGAAACTGGTCTTCATCTGGTTCCTCCAATGCTCCATCCTCTCTCCCGCTAGATAGCGCACGTATCTAGCTTCCGCCTCCGCCCTAGTGGTGTACCCTTTGTAACTGTTACCGCTGAAATGGTGAATCTGTCTCCGACACTCCTCCTAGTCGTCGTAGACTTCGGGAACCTTACCCTTGTACACGACATACGACGACATCTCTATGCACTAGACAAACAAAACGTTAGTAGCAATTCACAGACAATACATAAGCAATATATAAGTATGCAACAAAAGGATCGGAAGAGAAAAACAACACATTAATAGCACGATTCATGGTCCTACTAAGAAATAGCATCGATTACATATAAGTTGAACGACTGTCCAAACTAAAGAGACATACAAGTTCATTAAAGTTTAATTACAACATGAGCTAATCGATATTTCAGAACTACATAGTATCACTACTTTCGACTCGACTCAGGGACCTGAGCGTGGATGAAGCCGCCGTCTATCGTGTTGGTCATGAAATCGCGGTCGTTGTCAGCCTGCATTTGTAGCATTGTTTCTATCTCATTGTTGGACGGTTGATATCTGAGGTAGAACTGCCTGAGGTACGAAGGACATCTTGATGGATGATTTCCGCAAACTCCGACTAGATGCAAAAGAATTCTTATCAGATGTCCGCGTCCTGGATTGCCGACAAGCGTGCGGCCCAATCTTTGAGATTATTTGGTAGCAGAAGGTGATTATGGTCCGTACGATCGCCCGCATGTGATGGAGGGCATAGTAGGCATCCTTCTGACCGCCAGGCGGCTGCTTGACGCAGGGGAACATCGTATTGTGGGTGAACATGTGCTTGCCGTACCTAAGAATTAGCCTGCTGAAGGTGCCTCCAGATCTGGCGTAGCCGGGGAGAGCTTCATCAAGAACTTTCTTGATATTTGTGTAGTCTTTCTTCGACTGACGGTCCGAGTCGAAATACGTGGCCATGGAATATTTCGGGCTTAAGAGGATGAGTGTGCAATGTGTGTCACTGCATAAAACACGGAATGTTAGAAAAAAAGAACAATCGAAATCTAAGAAAGCATATGTTACGGGGCGGTGAGGGGATGACTTACTCGGGAAAGTAAGGCACGAGGAAGTTATCCTTATCTGGGTTTGCCAGAATGACGCCTTCGAGGTATGAACTCGCGACTTGCCGGTCCCCAGCGCTGCCCAAGATCTTGGCACGCATGTAGAAGGGGTCGACTATCACGATGTCCGGGGTCTTGTCTCTAATGATCCGCATCTCCATACTCAGCAAAAATAGCCGAATGAAGGTGTAGTGCAGCGGATGAAGGTTAAACATAGCGAAGATGTCATCAAACCGCAGGACGATCATACCCCCGATGGTGCTATCGACAAAGCCCTTGCCCTCTAGCACCTTGGCCACGAAAACTGGGTATGCCACATCATTCTTGGAGAGACGCCGCTTCTCCAAAGAAAGAACACTGTCATGCAGACTCCGCATAGCACCGATTGCAGCATTGAGCAGATTAGTCGGTAGCATTGGCCTACCCGCCACATGCACCCTCCTCGAGATATCCTTAGGTGAAGGTGGCCTGTCCTGAGCCCTGATCGTACTCGGTGCCGGCTGGCTCGCACCCTTGTTAGTCTTTCTTTTCCGCCCCTTCTTCTTCTGCTGTAATGGGATTGAGTTCTGCTCAGAGACCACCTTCTTGAGTGTGTTGGGGCTGATAATATTTCGCACCTCGGCTATTTGAGGCTTGGTGAAGGCGGCAGTTGGAGGTGTCTCCTGAGAACTGAACGCCAGACGACGCCTGTTGCAATTGGGTTTCTCCGTGGTACCAGCTAGATTGCGATGTCTTTTGTAGGGTTGGGTTCTTGAGAAGGAGGCCCCAAGAATTCGTCACCGTACCCATGTTCGTTGAAGTACTTATAGACGTTGGTAAATGTACCCTCGTCATCGTCGTCGTCGTCCGGATCCTGTGCCATATGCATGTCTGGCATGTCCGGTAGCGTTGCGGCGGTCTTGCCATGGCTTGGCGCCGGCACGACTGGCGGTGTTGTCTGTGGGGTGGTGTTCCCTGCCCCCAAATGAATATGGCTCTTCGGCCAAAGGAGGGGCCAGCTTAAGCAGGCGTTGAGGGTCATCACATCATCTTCGTCGGCCCCAGCGGGTCGAAACGGAGGTAACAAGTCGTCGCAGCCTCGCAGCACCCGAACCAGTTGAACCCTATACACGGTGGGTGGCATCGGATTACCGTGGAACACGGGGTTGCCCGATTGAATGATTCTGCCCTTGGCGACATCGATCAACTCGCTGCCCATGAAGTGCATGGAACGTCGACGGCACCCTGCGAAAACATGTAGGGCATCAGGGATGCCCAGTCAAAGGCAAGGAGATGAAGTCATCGGCCGAGAGGCTTAGTTACCATGATGGCGTCGAGCTCGGCTAATGTCGAGGCACCGCCAACGGCAGGCGTGCAAGTGACAGAGGGACTGCTTGCTGCCGAGGTGCCAGCCGACATATTCTTCGCACACCCGGGTGCATTAAGCTCCAATGCCCGCGTCGGCGCCGGAGACACCAATACCGCCTCCGCCGGTGACACCAAGGGAGCCGCCTGCGTGTTGTGCGAGTTGCTGGCCGTGAAGCTGGGAACCGGGGGTGGCCCCTGTTGGCCGCCCGCAATCCACGCCTGCAGCCCCTCAATCAAGGTAGGCACAATGGCGGTGATCGTTGCTCCCAGTTGGTCTCGCACTTGATCTTGGACCATCTTCAGAATCTGCGCCACTTGTGCCTTGAGTTCTTGAACCTCGCGCGACTGGCTTTCTAAGATGGTCTTTCTCTCCTTTCGCCCACCAGCGTTATAGTATTCCGACCATTTCGTGGACAAGCCTTTGCCGGCCACACGACCAACTGACGATGGCTTACTGAACTTATCCTTGTTTTTCATTACGTTCAACGCCCTATTTAAAGTGTTGTCCCAAGGGGAGCTCTGAGACGACCCCGTGCTACTGCTTTTAGTGTCCTGCGGAACGAATGTGAACCATTTAGAAGTTTGGCTTCATTAGTTAGAATGCAACCATATGGAGCTAATTAGACGGGGGTGTATTCCTTACCAGAACAAGCTCAAGCGCCTTGGTCTTTGGATCTGTGGTAAGCTCCTTTGTTACCGGGTCCACCTTGTACCGGGCCCTGACATAGTTCCTGGTATGCTTGCCACGGTATTTATCGAAGAGGGGCGGTAGGCCTTGCTCGGCATGCTCCGCGTCCTCCTTGTCCCATATAGGTTCCGCCACTCTGTAACCACCGGGACCGAGCTTGTGGACCCCTAAGTTCAAGTCCCGCATATCTTTCCCCCACTGACTTGATTCCGCGGTAGCGTTGCTCTCGCACTTGATCTTGAACTCCTTGTAGTCATCTTCGCTGATAGAAAGATTTGTCTCCTTGATCTTCTCATAACTATCACCTCTTAGAATCCTTCTCCTCACCGCGGCTCTCCAAGTAGCCAGGGCCGTGCTCATCTTCGTGAGGGAGGCACTGTTCACTTTATTCCCTGAGAGGCGTGTGTTTGCGATGTCACCAGGGAACTTGTATCATTCGTGCAGCTTCGTGAAGAGGAGGTTGCACAAATTCCCTCGGTCATGATGCCCACTGGAGGACACTTCGGTAAATTCCTGCTTGACGGTGCCGAGCACGTTCGGGCGCCGGTCCTTCCGTTGCCTCTTCGCTTGGCTGCCATCTGTGCGTGCGCTGCCATCATCAGTGGTGGCATCCTCGGCGACACCATTAGTGGTGTCATCCCCGACGCCACTAGGGGTTGTGTAGTTGGGATCGGTGTCTTCCGCGGCGTCCTCATAGCAGTGAGGTTCTTCCTCCATCTCCTAGGACAGCTCCCAGAATTGCTTGCCCGAACCGCCGGCCTCATTGTTGTGGGCCATGTTCGCTCTAAATAGGAAAAAGTTTGGTCAAAAAGTTGGTTATTTTCAAGGAACAAGATCTCTAAGTTGACAAAATAACCTAATTCTCGAGGAATGTCGCCAAAAAGTTGGTTATTGTCAAGGAACAATTGAGAGATGTTTGTGATATTGCCTAGGTGTTTTGGGATGGAACCTATTAGTGTGTTGTTGCTAAGGTCCAAGTCCCTTCCTAACCCCCTTCTTCTTGTCTCCTCTCACTATCTCTCTCACACACATGGCAAGCAAGGGTGTCTGAGTGTGTGAAAAAAATACTAAACTAATCCAAGAAGTTTGGAAATTTATAGAAATTGTTAGGAATTGTCTTAGTCAAGAAGTGCTAGCAAATGGCTTAAATGTATCAGGTCCTACTCTAGTTTACTCCAGTTTAGGTTGCAGTAAAAATGCACCACTATGGAGTATCAGGTCCCTAGCAAAAATGCACTACAAAGCAAGCAATAATGCTACTCCAATTTTCATAGATTAAAGCAATACTGACTGCAAGCAATATTGCAAAATTACAGAGAACCAAAATTGCAAAATTCAGTACTCCATAACATTACTGAAACTTTACTGTGCTTGGAACTATACTGAAACTTTACTCCATATATATATGATCATTTTTGTTTGAAAAGTTTCATTTAATTTTGTGTGGAGTAGTTTTAATTAAATAAAGTTTTTAACTGCTTGAGATGAGAGAAATGAGAAGAAGAGAGAAGGGCTACTGCTTGCAAGCACAACTGCTTGCAAGTCCTACAGTAAATGGTTCCAGTTAAACATCTATTATTTATTCCATAAGAACAAAATGTAGTTTATCGAGTGATGGACAAAAAAACAGTTGATCCCTCTGCTAACTCCTTGGGTAACTCTCCGGTCATGAGCGTATTGACATGGCTCTTGCGACTCAACGCATCAGCTACTATGTTGGCCTTTCCGGGATGATAATGCAACCTCATATCATAATCCTTGATGAGATCCAACCATCTTCGCCTGAGATTCACCTCCTTCTGCGTGAAGATATACTTCAAACTCTTGTGATCCGTTTACACCTCATAATGGTTTCCGATGAGAAAGTGTCTCCAAGTCTTCAACGCATGCACTACGACTGCTAACTCCAAATCGTGTGTAGCATAATTCAACTCATGGGGTTTAAGCTGTCATGAGGCATATGAAACAACTCTTCCCTCCTGCATACGCGCTGCTCCAAGTCCTCGGCGAGAAGCATCGAATACAATTGGTAATCCTTGCGTTGATCTGGAAGAATCAACACTGGAGCTATAACCAGGAGTTTCTTCAACTCTTGAAAACTGGCCTCACATTCTTCAGTCCATTTGAACTTGGTGTCATTCTTCAACAACTCCGTCATGGGGTTTGCAATCTTAGAGAAATTCTCAATGAACCTCCGGTAGTATCCCGCGAGTCCAAGAAAACTCCGGATCTCCCCAAATGACGTGGGTGCTTCCCAATTTTTCACTGTGACAACCTTGGTGGGGTATATTGCTATTCCTTCTCCATATATAACATGTCCGAGGAATCCAACTTCCTTCAACCAAAACTCACACTTGCTGAACTTGGCATATAGCTGATGTTCTCTGAGCTTTCCAAGTACCAAACGCAAATTATCCTTATGCTCCTCTTCATTCTTTGAGTAGACCAATATGTCATCGGTGAACACCATGACGAACTTATCCAAAAACTCCATAAACACTTTGTTCATCATGTCCATGAAATAGGAAGGTGCGTTAGTCAGACCAAATGACATAACAGTATGCTCATATAGCCTGTACCTTGTGGTAAAAGCTGTCTTAGGTATATCCTACTCTCGAATCTTCAGCTGGTGGTATCCTGATCGCAAATCAATCTTGGAAAATACTTTAGCTCCTTGCAACTGGTCAAACAAATCGTTGATCATCGGCAGTGGGTACTTGTTCTTGATTGTCACTTCAGTCAACCCTCGATAATCAACAACCATCCTCAACGATCCATCCTTCTTCTCCACCAGAAGCACTGGTGATCCCCAAGGTGACGAACTTGGGCGAATATAGCCTTTATCCAGTAACTCCTTAATTTGCTTCTTAATTTCCTCCAAATCCTTTGCGGGCATCCTGTACGGTCTCTTAGATATTGGCCCTGTGCCTGGCAAAAGCTCAATCAAATACTCAATGTCTCTATCCGGTGGCATGCCTGGCAACTCTTCTGGAAATACACCAGGGAAATCCTTCACCACTGGTACTTCCTCCTGTATAACTCCTCATAAGGAATTCACTTGAGTCCTCTTCGGCACATGCCGAGATACATAATCCTCCTTCCTTCTGGGGTGGTAAGCATAATTGACTTACTAGCACAATCGATGTTCCCTCCATACATCAATAGTCAATCCATACCCAATATCACATCCAAACCTTGCGACTCCAGCATTATCAGGTCTGAGGGGAAAACATGCCTACCTATGGTCAAAGGCATCTGAAAACATCCTTGGCTTTCCACATGTTTCGCTCTTGGTGAAGTTACTAACATAGGTGTTCTAAGAACTTTGGTGGGCAGCTTATATTTATCCACAAATCCCCTTGATATGTAGGAATGCGATGCACCAGTATCAAAAAGAATGATTGCAGTAAATGACTTAACCAAAAATTTACCTATTACTGCATCTGGGTGGGCTTCAACCTCCTCCGTGTTAACGTGGTTCACTTGTCCCCTGTTGAAAGGGTTGGGCTTCTTCCCAGAGCTTCCATTTCCATTTCCATTCTTTGCTTCAGAACACTTCGTGGCGTAATGTCCATTCTTCCCGCACTTGAAACAAGTAATGTGACTTAGATCCTTCTTGGCGGGCGTTGCTGGGTTGGAACGGTTCTGACCATTGCTTCCTCCGTTACCATTCCCATTCCTGGGGCCACTATGGTTATTCGAACTCCCTCCATTGTGATTGTGACCTCCATGGTTATGTTGAAGGGGTCCTCCCGAGTTTGGGGTAAAATAGGGTCTCTGCTGAGCTCCAGAATTGTACTTCCCTTGTCCATACTTCCTCTTGCGGTTGTCAATCTGCTGCTGCTTCCCTTCAATCATGAGAACTCTATCTACCAACTCCTGGTAGTTGTTGAAGGTTTCCACCATCAACTGCATGCTCAACTCATCATTCAGTCCTTCCAGAAACTTCTCCTGCTTAGCTGCATCTGTAGTGACATCATCTGGGGCATAACGTGCTAACTTACTAAAATCATCCACATACTGGCCCACTGTGCGTCCACCTTGGTGCAAGTTGCGAAACTCGCGCTTCTTCATGGCCATAGATCCTACTGAAACATGGGCAGTACGAAAAGCCTGCTGGAACTGGTCCCATGTGACAGTGTTGACAGGGTAAGTGGTTGTGAAATACTCCCACCATGATGCTGCTGGTCCATCAAGCTGATGTGCGGAAAAATGCACTCTCTCCACATCTGTGCATCCTGCAGTGGTCAACTCCCTTCCATTCTTGGGGAGCCAATCATCTGCAACAATCGTCTCGGTGCTACTGGAGAACACCGGTGGATTTAGCCTTAGAAAACGGGTTAAGTGGTCAACATGTGGAGGTGGTGGTGGGTTGTTGTTGTTGTTGTTCCCCTGATTCTGATTCTGGACTAGTATCTGCATAAATGCATTCTGCTGCTAGATCAACTGAGTGAGCTCCAGTAGGAAGGCAAATCCATTGTCGCGTCTCGGAGGCATCTGATGGGTTTAGAAAAGATGAGAAAACAGAATAGAATGAGGTCTAAAGGGAAAACACTACCGATATGCTCATGAGACAAACACAATCAATACCACTTCATTCAATTCAAGCAGGGGCATACGAAGTGCTTGGACTATATTATATACATGGGGGAATACTACTACTGATATGGTGGTCGACTAGAAAAATTGATCGGTGGAGGACTCCATGATATCTGCTCCAGCTTCATTGAAAAAGTCATCATCGCTATCGTCGGGGTCTGAGTCGGTGTTGTTGATGATGATGTAGTTCTCCGGACAAGTGGAATCGTCGTCTTCTCCTCCTGGTGCGGGGTCTCCCATGAATAATCCTAGCTTCCTCATCAAATCATCGTTCTTCTCCACGAGTATCATCATTTCCTCCTCATATCCATCGCATGTAGACTTGAGTTCTTCCTCCAGCTCTGTGATCCTGGTCATTGCCTTCTTCAGATCTATCATGCCTGCGCACATCTGCTTCTCCTGGCGACGAATGTGCTGGTTTAACTCATGGATGAAAGCTACAATAGATCTATCCTTCCTGGTGCTAATCATCTCCCATTGCTCATCTCGGCGCCCACAAATCTAGTAGATAGTATCCTTGATATCCTTGTGGTAAACTTCTCCAATGCGTCCCATGGTGATGTGGGCTGCCATGCTCTTTCCTAGACTCCAGGTTGGTGTGTCAAACGAAAACTCTATGGGCTCAGTGACTGGCATGAACGTCCTTCCTGGAACATGAACTTGAATCATCCAACGCTCCTCTTCTGGTAAAGTGGTGATGTAGGTCCTAGTGAAGCTTGGTATTCCGATGTTCAGGTATCTAGTGACTTCCTTCAAATGTCGTCCAAAAGGTGTATCTTCATCTGGTTAGGTGAATTTGTTCCTTGCATCCGCCATCCTTAAGATTAGAAAAGGGAGAGGAGTCAGAAATGAGAAGAGAGCAGTGATCTAGGGCTTTAGCTTAGTGGTCGTGTCCTACAATCAGCATGTGCTCTGATACCATCTTGTAGCGACTAGACCTCAAACAGTCTAATCTCTATGCATCAGTGTCATCCCTGGATCGGTAATGCTGACACACACAGTACTTGAGGATTTATAACAGAGTAGCAATCACACACCTATTACATCGAATGTCTCAAAAGAGAACTTATTACAATAATATGGCTTAAGGCCATCTAAAATCGATAACAATGGAAGGCTTGGAAGATAAAGTGAGTGCATCAACTCCAACAGCATCACTGAGTGAAAGACAACGACCTATGGCACCTTACTCGTCGTCTGAAAAGTCTACAACATGAACGTTGCAGCCCGAAACGGGTCAACACATGGAATTTGCTGGCAATGTAACACATAAAATAATGAACAGAATAAATGCTATCGCTACATGCATATATGGCTGGTGGAAAAGCTCTATGGTTACAGTTTTGCATAAAGCCAATTTTTCCCTACAACAAAAGGAATACATTTTATTTAACTATCATGGTGGTTGTTAAACATTGAGAAGGTTCCTCCAACTCAATCCCAATTAAGCATCATCATTAAACCTAATCAGATTATATTAAGAGTGATGAGATCAACATGATAATCCAAGAACTAGATACTCAAAACGTCCATAATCGGGGACACGGCTAACCATGATTAGTTTGTACACTCTACAGAGGTTTGCGCACTTTTCCCCACAAGACTCGAATACATCCATGGTCGGAGAATCGAGACATAGTCTTTATGAAACAATAACTCTTTACTCTGGGTGGACAGTTACACCTACTTTCCCCTACATCTACTAGCCCACCACTAAAAGAGGTCTTGCAACTTACTCAACTATGCTAGAGCCCATAATAGCTTGTGGCTGCACATGGAAGTTTCTAGCATGAAGAATCTTATGATTCCTTTGAGCCTGGGTGGCGGACCATAGGATGATCACCCGGGTACTCCCGGATATCCTAGGACAACACTGGATTCTCCAGGTGCCTTGACAACCACTGGGTACTCCAGGGTGCCTTCAAGCAATCCACCCAGATGTGTATTAAAGTAGTGACCTTAAGTTAACCATTAAGTATCAACACTCACATCTGTCATGAATCACTCGATCCAAACCCCGTCTACAAGCATATCATAGCAATATAAGCAACATAAAAGTAACTCCCAAAGGTCTGATAAACAACAGGGCAATAGGTTCTACCTCATCATCTACTTCCCAGAACCCACATGTTAATCAGATCCTAACCATGCAATTGTTTGAGGATTGATCTAATGCAATAAAACTGGGTAGTAAAGAGGTATGATCAAAGTGTTACTTGCCTTGCTGATGATCCGTGAAACCTAGAGACTCGTAGTAGCACGCTTTGCACTCCGGGTACTCTATCGCAAACAAACAAGCATACAATAAGCACTCAACTAGAAGCACGGGTAAAACTCAAATAAGAGATCTAACCAGAAAGTTCAACTTAAGAACTCGGTTTGCAAAAACAATCAAATCGAACAAAGCAACAAAACTCAAACTGCGAAAGAAACAAGATCTGTTCACTATTCTGGACTTAAGGCAAAGTTTACAGTACCAAAACCTTGTTTAAGTTGATTAAACAGAAAGAGGGCTTCAAGACGAAGATCTAGGTGCTTGAATCGCCTGATTCCGATAAACGAGCAAAAAGATAAACTAAAACAAAAATTAGGGCAGAAATCGTGATCGAAAATAATCGCAAAAAATCCCTGGAAAAAGAAAAACTGACGAACAGACTAACGAACGAACGTTCGCTGTCTGCGGCTAACATGTGAAAACCGTTCATTAAAACAAACATACGAATGGGTGTTCGCTAAATAACTAAACCGGGAAAAAATAAACTGATAAAAAAAAATAACCGTGGGTTTTCTAAAGAAACAAAACCGAACGGTTAACCTGCAAAAACCGGCGGCGGGTCGGCGGCTACCTCGGCAGCGGGTCAGCGGGTGGCGGGTGGCGGGACGGCGGCGGCTCCAGCGATGGCCGGCGGCAACGACGGGCGGC